>NW_027001933.1:0-6898 GCF_036934945.1 Oncorhynchus masou masou
TAGTCCCAGTCTCAGTGTCCCCTTTGTCCCAGTCTCAGTGTCCCCTTAGTCCCAGTCTCAGTGTCCCCTTTGTCCCAGTCTCAGTGTCCCCTTAGTACCAGTCTCAGTATTCCCTTTGTCCCAGTCTCAGTGTCCCCTTAGTCCCAGTCTCAGTGTCCCCTTTGTCCCAGTCTCAGTGTCCCCTTAGTCCCAGTCTCAGTGTCCCCTTAGTCCCAGTCTCAGTGTCCCCTTTGTCCCAGTCTCAGTGTCCCCTTAGTCCCAGTCTCAGTGTCCCCTTAGTACCAGTCTCAGTGTCCCCTTAGTACCAGTCTCAGTGTCCCCTTAGTACCAGTCTCAGTATTCCCTTAGTCCCAGTCTCAGTGTCCCCTTAGTACCAGTCTCAGTGTCCCCTTTGTCCCAGTCTCAGTGTCCCCTTAGTCCCAGTCTCAGTGTCCCCTTTGTCCCAGTCTCAGTGTCCCCTTAGTCCCAGTCTCAGTGTCCCCTTTGTCCCAGTCTCAGTGTCCCCTTAGTCCCAGTCTCAGTGTCCCCTTTGTCCCAGTCTCAGTGTCCCCTTAGTCCCAGTCTCAGTGTCCCCTTTGTCCCAGTCTCAGTGTCCCCTTAGTCCCAGTCTCAGTATTCCCTTAGTCCCAGTCTCAGTGTCCCCTTAGTACCAGTCTCAGTATTCCCTTTGTCCCAGTCTCAGTGTCCCCTTAGTCCCAGTCTCAGTGTCCCCTTTGTCCCAGTCTCAGTGTCCCCTTAGTACCAGTCTCAGTATTCCCTTTGTCCCAGTCTCAGTGTCCCCTTAGTCCCAGTCTCAGTGTCCCCTTTGTCCCAGTCTCAGTGTCCCCTTAGTCCCAGTCTCAGTGTCCCCTAGTCCCAGTCTCAGTGTCCCTTGTCCCAGTCTCAGTGTCCCCTTAGTACCAGTCTCAGTGTCCCCTTAGTACCAGTCTCAGTATTCCCTTAGTCCCAGTCTCAGTGTCCCCTTAGTACCAGTCTCAGTGTCCCCTTTGTCCCAGTCTCAGTGTCCCCTTAGTCCCAGTCTCAGTGTCCCCTTTGTCCCAGTCTCAGTGTCCCCTTAGTCCCAGTCTCAGTGTCCCCTTAGTCCCAGTCTCAGTGTCCCCTTAGTCCCAGTCTCAGTGTCCCCTTTGTCCCAGTCTCAGTGTCCCCTTAGTCCCAGTCTCAGTGTCCCCTTTGTCCCAGTCTCAGTGTCCCCTTAGTCCCAGTCTCAGTGTCCCCTTAGTCCCAGTCTCAGTATTCCCTTAGTCCCAGTCTCAGTGTCCCCTTAGTACCAGTCTCAGTATTCCCTTTGTCCCAGTCTCAGTGTCCCCATAGTCCCAGTCTAAACTCTGTGTCCCGTTAGTCCCAGTCTAAACTCTGTGTCCCGTTAGTCCCAGTCTAAACTCTGTGTCCCCTTAGTACCAGTCAAACTCTGTGACCCCTTAGTCCCAGTCTAAACTCTGTGTCCCCTTAGTCCCAGTCTCAGTGTCCCCATAGTCCCAGTCTAAACTCTGTGTCCCGTTAGTCCCAGTCTAAACTCTGTGTCCCGTTAGTCCCAGTCTAAACTCTGTGTCCCCTTAGTCCCAGTCTAAACTCTGTGTCCCCTTAGTACCAGTCAAACTCTGTGACCCCTTAGTCCCAGTCTAAACTCTGTGTCCCCTTAGTCTCAGTCCCAGTGTCCCCTTAGTCTCAGTGTCCCCTTAGTCCCAGTCTCAGTGTCCCTTAGGCCCAGTGTCCCCATAGTCCCAGTCTCAGTGTCCCCTTAGTCCCAGTGTCCCCTTAGTCCCAGTCTCTGTTTCCCTTAGGCCCAGTGTCCCCATAGTCCCAGTCTCAGTGTCCCCTTAGTCCCAGTGTCCCCATAGTCCCAGTCTCTGTTTCCCTTTAGTCCCAGTGTCCCCATAGTCCCAGTCTCAGTGTCCCCTTAGTACCAGACTCTGTTTCCCTTAGGCCCAGTGTCCCCTTCCCAGCCCAAACTCAGTGTCCCCTTAGTACCAGTCTCAGTGTCCCCTTAGTCCCAGTGTCCCCGTAGTCCCAGTCTCTGTTTCCCTTAGGCCCAGTGTCCCCTTCCCAGCCCAAACTCAGTGTCCCCTTAGTACCAGTCTCGGTTTCCCTTTAGTCTCAGTGTCCCCTAAATCCCAGACTAAACGCAGTGTCCCCTTAGTCCCAGTCTAATCTCTGTGTCCCCTTAGTCCCAGTCTAATCTCTGTGTCCCCTTAGTCTCAGTCTAATCTCTGTGTCCCCTTAGTCCCAGTCTAAACTCCCAGTGTCCCCTTAGTCCCAGTCTAACTCCCTGTGTCCTTTTAGTCCCAGTCTAAACTCCCAGTGTCCCCTTAGTCCCAGTCTAACTCCCCGTGTCTCCTTAGTCCCAGTCTAAACTCCCAGTGTCCCCTTAGTCCCAGTCTAAACTCCCTGTGTCCCCTTAGTCCCAGACTAAACTCCCAGTGTCCTCTTAGTCCCAGTCTAAACTCCCAGTGTCCCCTTAGTCCCAGTCTAAACTCCCAGTGTCCCCTTAGTCCCAGACTAAACTCCCAGTGTCTCCTTAGTCCCAGTCTAAACTCCCAGTGTCCTCTTAGTCCCAGTCTAAACTCCCAGTGTCCTCTTAGTCCCAGTCTAAACTCCCAGTGTCCTCTTAGTCCCAGTCTAACTCCCCGTGTCTCCTAAGACCCAGTCTAAACTCCCTGCTTCTCTGTCTGGCCTCCTCTGCATTTTACCCTCACATCCCGCTCAAATTGGACGCAATGCGATTACCGGCCCAACTCAAAGCACATGTTCCAAGTTGCTGAGCATTTCACTTCATGGGATGACTAAAAGAAGAGGAAAGGGAAAACAGACAGTCAGGGAAAATAAAGCAACACAAACACGGCTGGGCTATGATTGTCTGACACAGAGAGGCTCCATGCTCTCAAGAATGTTCACTTTGACTCCTGGGTCATGTTACCAAGCATTGGCAAGAAATTGCAGCTGATGGGGTCTGAATGTGTGACACTGTGTGTGTGTGTGTGTGTGTGTGTGTGTGTGTGTGTGTGTGTGTGTGTGTGTGTGTGTGTGTGTGTGTGTGTGTGTGTGTGTGTGTGTGTGTGTGTGTGTGTGTGTGTGTGTGTGTGTGTGTGTGTGTGTGTGCAGTGGTCTAGTGCTAGCTGTGCCACCAGAGATTCTGGGTCCGAGCCCAGGCTCTGTCGTCAGCCGGCCGCGACCGGGAGTTCCATGGTGCGACTCACAATTGGCCCAGCGTCGTCCGGGTTAGGGAGGGTTTGGCCGGTAGGGATGTCCTTGTCTCATCGCGCACTCGCGACTCCTGTAGCGGGCCGGGCGCAGTGCACGCTAACCAGGTCGCCAGGTGCACGGTGTTTCCTTCGACACATTGGTGCGGCTGGCTTCCGGGTTGGATGCGCGCTGTGTTAAGAAGCAGTGTGGCTTGGTTGGGTTGTGTTTCGGAGGACACATGGTTTTCAACCTCGTTCTCTCCTGAGTCCGTACGGGAGTTGTAGCGATGAGACAAGATAGTTACTACTAAAACAATTGGATATCACGAAATTGTGGAGAATAGGGGTAAAAAAGAAAAATTAAATAAAAAAATGTAAATAAGTGTTCATTCAGTATTGTTGTAATTGTCATTATTACAAACACATTTTTTTTTAAATCGGGTGGATTAATTGGTATCGGCTTTTTTGGTCCTCCAATAATCGTAATCGGTATCAGCGTTGAAAAATCATAATGGGTCGAATTCTACAAGAGATTCTGCTGTGTATGTAAATAGTGTCTCCTGGCCTGCCCGCCTTGTGCTTAAAAACATTAGCAAGGATGAAGTTTCATAAGGTAACGCCCCATCTTCCTCTTCTTTCTCTTTGGTTCAGGAGGAGCAGCAAGGTCTTTATTTCTGTCTAAATAGTGTGGCTGCAGGGCTAGGCTCACCCCGGGCCAATCTGATCATTATCTACCCCATCTAAACAAACCTTCCTTTCCCAGAACAGAGCACGCATTCTATAGGCACTCTTACATGGTGGGGAGGGGTTTATGTGTGTGTTTGTGTTTGTTTGTCTGTGTGGGGTGTGTGTGTGTACAAGGAACGCCTGTGAATGTGTGTGTGCGTGCGTGCGTGTGTGTGTGTGTGTGTGCGTGCGTGTGTGCGTGCGAGTGTGTGCGTGTGTGTGTGTGTGTGTGTGTGTGTGTGTGTTTGTCTGTGTGGGGTGTGTGTGTGTACAAGGAATGCCTGTGAATGTGTGTGTGTGTGTGTGTGTGTGTGTGTGTGTGTGTGTGTGTGTGTGTGTGTGTGTGTGTGCGTGTGCGTGTGTGTGTGTGTGTGCGTGTGTGTGTGTGTGTGTGTGTGTGTGTGTGTGTGTGTGTGTAAATACACAGCAGCAGTCTCAGTCTCATACACAGGTTAAAGAATGAATGCCTCAGATACTGGCAGCCCTGTAGAAGAGTGCAGGAAACACATGCATGTATTTATCATGGTGCTTAGCTTATTGTATCCCAAAGAATCAAAATGGTAGTTCAGGTAATTCAAGTATTATCGAATTACAGTATAATGTCATTAACGTTTACCAGGTATTTCCTATGTCAAAACAAGAACCTTACCTCCCTACCTCATTTGTACACACTGTATATAGACCTTTTCTATTGTATTATTGACTGTATGTTTGTTTATTCCATGTGTAACTCTGTGTTGTTTGTGTCGCACTGCTTTGCTTTATCTTGTCCAGGTCGCAGTTGTAAATGAGAACTTGTTCTCAACTAGCCACCTGGTTAAATAAAGGTGATCTGGCCTACCTGGTTAAATAAAGGTGGTCTGGCCTACCTGGTTAAATAAAGGTGATCTGGCCTACCTGGTTAAATAAAGGTGATCTGGCCTACCTGGTTAAATAAAGGTGATCTGGCCTACCTGGTTAAATAAAGGTGATCTGGCCTACCTGGTTAAATAAAGGTGATCTGGCCTACCTGGTTAAATAAAGGTGATCTGGCCTACCTGGTTAAATAAAGGTGATCTGGCCTACCTGGTTAAATAAAGGTGATCTGGCCTACCTGATTAAATAAAGGTGATCTGGCCTACCTGGTTAAATAAAGGTGATCTGGCCTACCTGATTAAATAAAGGTGATCTGGCCTACCTGGTTAAATAAAGGTGATCTGGCCTACCTGGTTAAATAAAGGTGATCTGGCCTACCTGATTAAATAAAGGTGATCTGGCCTACCTGGTTAAATAAAGGTGATCTGGCCTACCTGGTTAAATAAAGGTGATCTGGCCTACCTGGTAAAATAAAGGTGAAACAAAAAAACAAAAGGTGAAAAATACCAGATGTGATAATGTGTAACAACAATGATTTGCATGACATGGTATATAAAGATTTAGCTTCAATGGTTCGTTTAAACAACTATGTGAGGATCCAATGGTATTTGATGGTTCAAAAAGGACCAGGAGGACAGATGTATAGTGGTCAGAACATCATGTCCATACACCTTAAGATGAGAGTCAGAGAGAGACCACAGGCCAGGCATGCAGACAACCACAGAGTCGACCGCAACGTCAAGCCTCGCACCAGCCTGCAAAAAGAGCCCGCTTAAATCATAAATATTACAATGCCTTTTACATAAATCTGCCACATCGTCCCTGCCCACAGCGGTCTGTTGACCACATGCGGTGGAGATTCTCCAGTCAGAGCACTTTGGCCTGCTGATGAAAAGCAGGGCATTGGGTAGCAGACCAGACAACGGTAACGTTAAAGAAGTGGCTGGATAAATAAAGGACGAGAGCAGCCTGATAGACAGAGTGGACATAGTGGACATGCTGTAGGGATGCCATGCCATGCTTCCAGAAGACTGCTGTGTATCAGCTAGTCATAGGCTACAACACAGGTCGCACCTACAACACAGGTCGAACCTACAACACAGGTCGAATCTCACAACTACAGGTCGAACTCTACAACACAGGTCGAACCTACAACACAGGTCGAACCTCACAACACAGGTCGAACCTACAACACAGGTAGAACCTACAACACAGGTCGAACCTACAACACAGATAGAACCTACAACACAGGTCGAACCTACAACACAGGTCGAACCTACAACACAGGTAGAACCTACAACACAGGTAGAACCTACAACACAGGTAGAACCTACAACACAGGTCGAACCTACAACACAGGTCGAACCTACAACACAGGTCGAACCTACAACACAGGTCGAACTCTACAACACTAGGTCGAACCTACAACACAGGTAGAACCTACAACACAGGTCGAACCTACAACACAGGTAGAACCTACAACACAGGTCGAACCTACAACACAGGTCGAACCTACAACACAGGTCGAACCTACAACACAGGTCGAACCTACAACACAGGTAGAACCTACAACACAGGTAGAACCTACAACACAGGTCGAACCTACAACACAGGTAGAACCTACAACACAGGTCGAACCTACAAAACAGATAGAACCTACAACACAGGTCGAACCTACAACACAGGTCGAACCTACAACACAGGTAGAACCTACAACACAGGTCGAACCTACAACACAGATAGAACCTACAACACAGATAGAACCTACAACACAGATATAACCTACAACACAGGTCGAACCTACAACACAGATAGAACCTACAACACAGATAGAACCTACAACACAGGTCGAACCTACAACACAGGTAGAACCTACAACACAGGTCGAACCTACAACACAGATAGAACCTACAACACAGATAGAACCTACAACACATGTAGAACCTACAATACAGCTAGAACCTACAACACAGATGGAACCTACAACACAGGTAGAACCTACAACACAGATAGAACCTACAACACAGATAGAACCTACAACACAGGTCGAACCTACAACACAGATAGAACCTACAACACAGATAGAACCTACAACACAGATAGAACCTACAACACAGATAGAACCTACAACACAGATG
>NW_027001934.1:0-6896 GCF_036934945.1 Oncorhynchus masou masou
CTGAACGGTATGTTGTACTGAGTAGACTGTCAGCTCTCACTGTGTCCTCTCTACTAAAGGGCAGAGCAGTGCCATGGCTGGCATCACGATCCGAAGATTTGAGGAAGACGACAAGGAGACCGTGAAGGAGATCTTCACCATGGGGATGAGCGAGCACGTCCCCTCCTCTTTCATGCACCTCCTCAAACAGCCCCTGACCCAGATGATCCTGATGGTCACGTTCTGCGCCCTGCTGGCCAGCTCCAAGTCCCGTCCTGCTGCCTGTAGTAGGAGTCACTCTCCTCTGGCCGGGGCCAAGCAGCTGGTGGGCTACCTCTTCAACAGCTACATCGACACCTCCCTGAGGAAGGACCTCGACCACATCCAGGAGACCTACCTGGAGAACAAGGACTCGTGTTTCTGGGTGGCTGAGAGCGACGGCCGGGTGGTGGCGACGGTGGCCTGCCTGCCCGCGGAGAGGGCACCAGGCTGCATGGAGCTGAAGAGGTTGTCTGTATGTCGTACACCACCGGAGGATGGGCATCGCCAAGGCCCTCAGCAGGACAGTGGCAGACTTCAGCAGGAGAGGGGCTTCCTGCGGTCGTCCTCTACACGTCTGTAAGTGCAGACTGATGCACAGAGGCTGTATGAGAACGTGGGCTACACACGGGTCAGAGAGTTCGTCATCCCTGAGCCCATCGCCAAAATCACCAACTTTACCCTGATAGAGTACAGACTGGACTTACTGCAGGGGGAAACAGGAGGACTGGAATTACTGCAGGGGGAAATAAGAGTGACTGGACTTACTGCAGGGGGAAATAAGAGGACTGGAATACTGCGGGGAGGAAATAGGGAGGACTGGACTTACTGCAGGGAGGACTGGACTTACTGCAGGAGGGAAATAGGAGGACTGGACTTACTGCAGGGAGGGGAATAGGAGGACTGGACTTACTGCAGGGGGAAATAGGAGGAATGGACTTACTGCAGGGGGAAATAGGAGGACTGGACTTACTGCAGGGAGGAAATAGGAGGACTGGACTTACTGCAGGGGGAAATAGGAGGACTGGACTTACTGCAGGGGGAAATAGGAGGACTGGACTTACTGCAGGGGGAAATAGGAGGACTGGACTTACTGCAGGGGGAAATAGGAGGACTGGACTTACTGCAGGGGGAAATAGGAGGACTGGACTTACTGCAGGGGGAAATAGGAGGACTGGACTTACTGCAGGGGGAAATAGGAGGACTGGACTTACTGCAGGGGGAAATAGGAGGACTGGACTTACTGCAGGGGGAAATAGGAGGACTGGACTTACTGCAGGGGGAAATAGGAGGACTGGACTTACTGCAGGGGGAAATAGGAGGACTGGACTTACTGCAGGGGGAAATAGGAGGACTGGACTTACTGCAGGGGGAAATAGGAGGACTGGACTTACTGCAGGGGGGAAATAGGAGAGGACTGGACTTACTGCAGGGGGAAATAGGAGGACTGGACTTACTGCAGGGGGAAATAGGAGGACTGGACTTACTGCAGGGGGGGAAATAGGAGGACTGGACTTACTTCAGGGACGGAAATAGGGTAAGGATTTACTGCAGGGAGGACTGGACTTACTGCAGGGAGGAAATAGGAGGACTGGACTTACTGCAGGGGGAAATAGGAGGACTGGACTTACTGCAGGGGGAAATAGGAGGACTGGACTTACTGCAGGGGGAAATAGGAGGACTGGACTTACTGCAGGGGGAAATAGGAGGACTGGACTTACTGCAGGGGGGAAATAGGAGGACTGGACTTACTGCAGGGGAAACAGGAGGACTGGACTTACTGCAGGGGGAAATAGGAGGACTGGACTTACTGCAGGGGGGAAATAGGGAGGACTGGACTTACTGCAGGGGGAAATAGGAGGACTGGACTTACTGCAGGGGGGAAATAGGAGGACTGGACTTACTGCAGGGGGGAAATAGGAGGGACTGGACTTACTGCAGGGGGGAATAGGAGGACTGGACTTACTGCAGGGGGAAATAGGGGCAAGGACTGGACTCACTGGGTGAGGAAATAGGAGGACTGGACTTACTGCAGGGAGAGGGGAAATAGGAGGACTGGACTTACTGCAGGGAGGGGAAATAGGGAGGACTGGACTTACTGCAGGGGGAAATAGGGAGGACTGAACTTACTGCAGGGAGGGAAATAGGATGACTGGACTTACTGCAGGGGGAAATAGGGTGAGGGGACTGGACTTACTGCAGGGGGAAATAGGAGGACTGGACTTACTGCAGGGAGGAAATAGGGTAAGGACTGGACTTACTGCAGGGGGGAAAATAGGAGGACTGGACTTACTGCAGGGAGGGAAATAGGGTAAGGACTGGACTTACTGCAGGGGGAAAATAGGGTGAGGACTGGACTTACTGCAGGGGGAAATAGGAGGACTGGACTTACTGCAGGAAATAGAGAGGGATTGGACTTACTGCAGGGGGAAATAGGAGGACTGGACTTACTGCAGGGGGAAATAGGAGGACTGGACTTACTGCAGGGGAATAGGAGGACTGGACTCACTGCAGGGGGAAATAGGGAGGACTGGACTTACTGCAGGGGGGAAATAGGAGGACTGGACTTACTGCAGGGAGGACTTACTGCAGGGGAAAATAGGAGGACTGGACTTACTGCAGGGGGGAAATAGGAGGACTGGACTTACTGCAGGGAGGACTTACTGCAGGGAGGAAAATAGGAGGACTGGACTTACTGCAGGGGGGAAATAGGAGGACTGGACTTACTGCAGGGGGAAATAGGAGGGACTGGACTTACTGCAGGGGGGAAATAGGAGGACTGGACTTACTGCAGGGGGAAATAGGAGGACTGGACTTACTGCAGGGGGAAATAGGAGGACTGGACTTACTGCAGGGGGGAAATAGGAGGACTGGACTTACTGCAGGGGGGAAATAGGGTGAGCACTGGACTACTGCAGGGGAAATAGGAGGACTGGACTTACTGCAGGGGGGAAATAGGAGGACTGGACTCACTGGGCAGGGGGAAATAGGGAGGACTGGACTTACTGCAGGGGAAACAGGAGGACTGGACTTACTGTGGGAAACAGGTGGAGGACTGGATCTACTGCAGGGAGGAAATAGGAGGAGGGACTGGACTTACTGCAGGGGGAAATAGAACTGACCTACTGCAGGGGGAAGGGGCCGACTTGCAGGGGAAATAGGACTGGACTTACTGCAGGGGGAAATAGGAGGACTGGGCTTACTGCAGGGGAAAATAGGAGGATTCGATTGCAGGGGAATAGGAGGACTGGACTTACTGCATCGGGGGAAATAGGAGACTGGACTTACTGCAGGGGGAAATGGGAGGACTGGACTTACTGCAGGGGGAAATAGGAGGAGGACTGGAGGGGGAAATAGAGGAGGAAATGCAGGGGGAGGGACTGGACTTACTGCAGGGGAGGAAATAGGAGGACTGGACTTACTGCAGGAGGAAATAGAGGGGAGGACTGGACTTACTGCAGGAGGAAATAGGAGGACTGGACTTACTGTAGGGAAATAGGAGGACTGGACTTACTGCAGGGGGGAAATAGGAGGACTGGACTTACTGCAGGGGGAAATAGGAGGACTGGACTTACTGCAGGGGGGAAATAGGAGGACTGGACTTACTGCAGGGGGAAATAGGGAGGACTGGACTTACTGCAGGGGGGAAATAGGAGGACTGGACTTACTGCAGGGGGAAATAGGGTGGACTGGACTTACTGCAGGGGGAAATAGGAGGACTGGACTTACTGCAGGGAGGAAATAGGAGGACTGGACTTACTGCAGGGGGAAATAGGAAGGACTGGACTTACTGCAGGGGGAAATAGGAGGACTGGACTTACTGCAGGTGGGAAATAGGAGGACTGGACTTACTGCAGGGGGAAATAGGAGGACTGGACTTACTGCAGGGGGAAATAGGAGGACTGGACTTACTGCAGGGGGAAATAGGGAGGACTGGACTTACTGCAGGGGGGAAATAGGAGGACTGGACTTACTGCAGGGGGGAAATAGGAGGACTGGACTTACTGCAGGGGGAAATAGGAGGACTGGACTTACTGCAGGGGGGAAATAGGAGGACTGGACTTACTGCAGGGGGAAATAGGAGGACTGGACTTACTGCAGGGGGAAATAGGAGGACTGGACTTACTGCAGGGGGGGGAAATAGGTAGGATCTGGACTTGCTGCAGGGGAAACAGGGTGAGGACTGGACTCACTGCAGGGGAAACAGGAGGACTGGACTCACTGCTGGGGGAAACAGGCAGGCCTGGACTTACTGCAGGGGAGGGGAACAGGAGGACTGGACTTACTGCAGGGAGTGACTCGGGCTGCAGGGCGGGACTTACTAGCGGGTGAGGACTGGACTTACCGCAGGGAGGAAATAGGAGGACTGGACTTACTGCAGGGAGGGAAATAGGAGGACTGGACTTACTGCAGGGGGGAAATAGGAGGACTGGACTTACTGCAGGGGGAAATAGGGAGGGACTGGACTTACTGCAGGGGGAAATAGGAGGACTGGACTTACTGCAGGGAGGAAATAGGAGGACTGGACTTACTGCAGGGGGGAAATAGGAGGACTGGACTTACTGCAGGGGGAAATAGGGGAGGACTGGACTTACTGCAGGGGGGAAATAGGAGGACTGGACTTACTGCAGGGGGAAATAGGAGGACTGGACTTACTGCAGGGGGGAAATAGGGAGGACTGGACTTACTGCAGGGGGAAAATAGGAGGACTGGACTTACTGCAGGGGGAAGATAGGAGGACTGGACTTACTGCAGGGGGGAAATAGGAGGACTGGACTTACTGCAGGGGGAAATAGGAGGACTGGACTTACTGCAGGGGGAAATAGGAGGACTGGACTTACTGCAGGGGGAAATAGGAGGAGGACTGGACTTACTGCAGGGAGGAAAATAGGAGGACTGGACTTACTGCAGGGGGGGAAATAGGGAGGACTGGACTTACTGCAGGAGGGAAATAGGAGGACTGGACTTACTGCAGGGGGGAAATAGGAGGACTGGACTTACTGCAGGGGGGAAATAGGGTGAGCACTGGACTTACTGCAGGGGGAAATGAGGAGGACTGGACTTACTGCAGGGGGAAATAGGGAGGACTGGACTTACTGCAGGGGGAATGGGAGGACTGGACTTACTGCAGGGGTAGGAGACTGGACTTACTGCAGGGGGAAATAGGGGAGGACTGGACTTACTGCAGGGAGGAGAACTGAGGAGGAGGCCTAGGAGGCTTACTGCAGGGGGAAATAGGAGGACTGGACTTACTGCAGGGGGGAAATAGGAGGACTGGACTTACTGCAGGGGAGAAGTAGGAGGACTGGACTTACTGCAGGGGGAAATAGGAGGACTGGACTTACTGCAGGGGGAAATAGGAGGACTGGACTTACTGCAGGGGGAAATAGGAGGACTGGACTTACTGCAGGGGGAAATAGGAGGACTGGACTTACTGCAGGGGAATAAGGAGGACTGACTTACTGCAGGGAGGAAATGAGGAGGACTGGACTTACTGCAGGGGGGAGGACTGGACTTACTGCAGGAAATAGGAGGACTGGACTTACTGCAGGGGGGGGAAATAGGAGGACTGGACGCCTACTGTGCAGGGGGAAATAGGAGGAGGACTGGACTTACTGCAGGGGGGAAATATCTGCTGTAATTGGACAGGTGCAGAAACAGGACAGGGGTCCAGTTTCATTCCAGCCTGTATGACTGTGTCTGGACTTTGCCATGGTTGATCTACAGTTGTTGAATAATATTTCTGGTCATGAACCTCCTCAGTACCAGTGCTAGGCAGCACTGAGTGCAAATGGGACTAAATTACTGATGTAATGGACATTTTAACAGTTGTTTAATTGATCAGAGCCTGGAGGTACTGCGGTGCCGTTCCCTCACAGCTCCGTAGGCAAGCACCATGGTCTTGTAGCGGATGCGAGCTTCAACTGGAAGCCAGTGGAGAGAGCGGAGGAGCGGGGTGACGGAGAGAACTTGGGAAGGTTGAACACCAGACGGGCTGCGGCGTTCTGGATGAGTTGTAGGGTTTAATGGCACAGGCAGGGAGCCCAGCCAACAGCGAGTTGCAGTAATCCAGACGGGAGATGACAAGTGCCTGGATTAGGACCTGCGCCGCTTCCTGTGTGAGGCAGGGTCGTACTCTGCGGATGTTGTAGAGCATGAACCTACAGGAACGGGCCACCGCCATGATGTTGGTTGAGAACGACAGGGTGTTGTCCAGGATCACGCCAAGGTTCTTAGCGCTCTGGGAGGAGGACACAATGGAGTTGTCAACCGTGATGGCGAGATCATGGAACGGGCAGTCCTTCCCCGGGAGGAAGAGCAGCTCCGTCTTGCCGAGGTTCAGCTTGAGGTGGTGATCCGTCATCCACACTGATATGTCTGCCAGACATGCAGAGATGCGATTCGCCACCTGGTCATCAGAAGGGGGAAAGGAGAAGATTAATTGTGTGTCGTCTGCATAGCAATGATAGGAGAGACCATGTGAGGTTATGACAGAGCCAAGTGACTTGGTGTATAGCGAGAATAGGGAGAGGGCCTAGAACAGAGCCCTGGGGGACACCAGTGGTGAGCGCGTGGGCGAGGAGACAGATTATCGCCACGCCACCTGGTAGGAGCGACCTGTCAGGTAGGACGCAACTAAGCGTGGGCCGCGCCGGGAGATGCCCAACTCGGAGAGGGTGGAGAGGAGGATCTTTCAGAAGGGTGCAACTCGCTCCCTTGAAGACGGAAGGGACGTAGCCAGCGGTCAGGGATGAGTTGATGAGCGAGGTGAGGTAAGGGAGAAGGTCTCCGGAAATGGTCTGGAGAAGAGAGGAGGGGATAGGGTCAGCGGGCAGGTTGTTGGGCGGCCGTCGTCACAAGAAGCGAGATTTCATCTG
>NW_027001935.1:0-6896 GCF_036934945.1 Oncorhynchus masou masou
TTATGGTGGCGCTATTTCATTTTTTGGAAGAAAAACGTTCCCGTTTTAAACAAGATATTTTGTCACAAAAAGATGCTCGACTATGCATATAATTGCTACTGTTCGAAAGAAAACACTCTGACGTGTCCAGAAATACAAATATCTTCTCTGTGCGTGCCCTTTAACGTGAGCTTCAGGCAAAACCAAGATGACTTGGCATCCAGGAAATGACAAGGATTTTTGAGGCTCTGTCTTTCATGATCTCCTTATATGGCTGTGAACGCAAGAGGAATGAGTCTGCCCTTTCTGTCGTTTCCCCAAGGTGTCTGCAGCATTGTGACGTATTTGTAGGCAGATCGTTGGAAGATTGACCATAAGAGACCACATTTACCACGTGTCCGCCCGGTGTCCTGCGCCGAAATTGGTGCGCAAAGTCACCTGCCAGTATTTTTCCATGGGGCACAGAGAGAGAAGCAAGCTTCCATGAACTGCATGTCAATGAAGAGATATGTGAAAAAACACCTTGAGGATTGATTCCAAACAACGCTTGCCATGTTTCGGTCGATATTATGTAGTTAATCCGGAAAAAGTTTCACGTTGTAGGTGACTGCATTTTCGGTTCGTTTCGGTAGCCAGGCGCAATGTAGAAAACGGAACGATTTCTCCTACACACAGACGCTTTCAGGAAACACTGCGCATTTGGTATGTGGCTGGGAGTCTCCTCATTGAAAACATCAGAAGCTCTTCAAAGGTAAATGATTTTATTTATTTGGTTATCTGGCTTTTGTGAAAATGTTGCGTGCTACATGCTACACAAAATGCTATGCTAGCTTTGCATACTCTTACACAAATTAGTCAATTTCTATGGTTCAAAAGCATATTTTGAAAATCTGAGATGACAGTGTTGTTAAGAAAAGGCTAAGCTTGAGAGCAAACGCATTATTTTAATTTTATTTGCGATTTTCAGAAATCGTTAATGTTGCGTTATGCTAATGAGCCTGAGGCTTAGTCACAATCCCGGATCCGGGATGGGGAGTTTCAAGAGTTAAGGAGGTCTACAAAAATGCTTTTGGGTCTTGGCTGATTTTTTTTCAGATTTTCCCATGATGTCAAGCAAAGAGGCACTGAGTTTGAGGGTAGGCCTTGAAATACATCCACAGGTACACCTCCAATTGACTCAAAGGATGTCAATTAGCCTATCAGAAGCTTCTAAAGCCATGACATTATTTTCTGGAATTTTCCAAGCAGTTTAAAGGCACAGTCATCTTAGTGTATGTAAACGTCTGACCCACTGAATTGTGATACAGTGAAGGATAAGTTAAATAATCTGTCTGTAAATAATTTTTGGAAAAATGACTTGTGTCATGCACAAAGTTGATGTCCTAACCAACTTGCCAGAACTATAGTTTGTTAACAAGACATTTGTGGAGTGGTTGAAAAACAAGTTTTAATGACACCATCCTAAGTCTATGTAAACTTCCGACTTCAATTGTACCTTACACCACTCTATACATCCATCCATTCACACACAACATACACCCCACGCCTCCGCACACCCACCTTCTCCCGCCTGCCCTCCCACATACATCCACATTCACCCTCCCTCACCCTCCCACAGACATATACCCACATATACACCCTCTCGCCCAAACACCCATCCATAGAACAATTATTGACAATTATTGACTTGCATGCTATATTTCCTCTTTTATATTGTCCTTTCATTGTTCGTGGATCAGTGTCCGATTTTGTTGGGGGTGTGTTATAGGAGAATGCATTCTATGAAGGTCTTGAAATTGTGTTGTCAAACTGTAATGATTGGCTGTTGAAGGAAATAATTTTGTTTTGGGATTTCAATACTGATGTCTGCAAAAATAATAGCCCAACCCACAATGTATTTATGCACTTTTGTAGATCACTTGCTCTGACCCAAATTATAAAAGATCCCACCAGGATATGTGAAACAGTGCAAATTACAATTGACCTAATATTGGTGTCTGATAAATCTAAAATATCGCAGAGTGGAGTAATAGTCTATGGAATCAGTGATCATTTTAATACATTTTGCACAAGGAGGATTTTTAAAGATATATTTCAGTGTCACAAAATCGTTAGAATCAGAGGACTCAAAAAACACTGTGTAGAAATGTTTAGTGAGGAGTGGGTAAAATTGACTGGTTACCTGTGCTCGATAGTGTAGGGGTAGACAGTGCCTGGAAAGCCTTTAAATGTATATTCCTTGATGTGGTGAATGTGATGACTCCCATTAGACAGGTAAGGGTAAAGCAGAGATCTAGCCCTTGGTTTAATCATTAGATTCTAGAATCTATCCAAGCAAGGAATAAGGCCTTTAAGAAATGTAAGAACTCTCAAGAGCAGCATGATTTTGTCCTATATAAACGTCCCAGAAATTAAGCACTGCTGTAAGGTTTCTCATAGATTCTGCTGAGCAAATTGGCCCTTGTATTACGCATATTGTTAATCTCTCTCTTGAACAAGGCACCTTTCCCAGGGACATGAAACAAGCTAAAGTTATACCTCTGTATAAGAAGGGGATAAAGTCTGACCCTGGGAATTATAGGCCTGTATCTATCCTCTGTGTAACATCAAAGATCCTGGAGAGAATTGTACATGAGCAAATGTACAAAAAATGTTAACAAACCAGGTCTAATGTATGATTTTTAGTCGGGTTTTAGAAAAACATACTCCACTGATTCATGTCTACTTTACTTGACTGACTTCATCAGGAAAGAGATTGATGAGGGACATCTGTGTGGAGTGGTACTTCTTGACCTACAGAAGGCACTTGATACAGTTAACCACTGTCTCCTAATCTCCAAACTGGAGGCACTGGGGCTAAGCAGTATCCCTCTAGGCTGGGTAAAGTCGTAACTTTTTGAGGACAGCGAGCAAGTTAGTAGAGGTCAATGGTAGCGCATAGTTCTGTCAGGCTACAAAACCAGACGAGTTGTGAAGATCCCACAGGAACTGTGCTTGGAGACACTGCTGTTGTTTTTATTAGTATATTAATGATATGAAAGATGCTTGTTCATTGGCGAACCTTTTCCTGTCATGCAGACGAAATCTGACACTTCTGGATGCCTCACCAAAAGCTAAAACTATGTTAAGGAGAGCATACATATCACAGTGCTCTACTAACATTAGGTATGACATGGAGATAATAAGCTATCTCTGCACTTTGGGAAAACTGAAGCAATTATTTTGGGATCCAGACCTAAATTGTGTAGGTTGTCTGAAATCAGAGTGGAGTTAGGGGGTGAGGTGCTGACTACTAAAACCTCTGTTAGCTACTTGGGATGTATCCTTGATGGAAGCTTGGGAGGTGTGAGCATGGCCAATAAGGTGCTAGGGAAGGTTAATGCCAGGACTAAGTTTTTGGCTAGAAAGTCCAAGCTGCTTGATAAGGACTCCATGAAAGTGCTAGCTACTGCCCTCATTCAATGCCATTTTGACTATGCTAGTAGTTCCTGGTTTGGGGGCTTATCTAAACTTATGAAGGGGAAGCTCCAGATAGCCCAGAATAAGTTGATCAGGGTAGTATTGAAGGTGAGTCCACGTACTCACATAGGCAGGAGCTGCTTTCAGGAACTAAACTGGCTGCCTGTTGAGGCTAGGGTATCCCAGATTAGACTAGGTTTGGTTTACAGTAGTATTTATGGTCATGCGTCCAGATATTTAAGTGATTACTTTCCTCGTGTTAGGGATGCACACAATCACAGCACCAGATCAGGTATTGCTGATGTGTGCTTATACAGGTTCAGGAGTAATGCTGGGAAATGTACTTTCTTGTATACTGGAGCAAAAACAACTTCCTCTCTGGACAGCTTTAAAAATAAAGTAAACATATATTTGATGTCCTCTGTGCCCATATGAATAACCCCTATGATGTAACTGGAATGATGTTCTTCTTTTATGTTTTTGTTTTATTATTTCACTGCCATACTGTGTTCGATCTTGTATAGCTATCTTGTCTCAAGAGGACCACAATGGAAATAAGTTACCCCCCTACTCACAAGGCAGGCAATACGCTCGACCTCATCTTTACTAGATGCTGTTCTTCCACTAACCTCATTGCAGCTCCCCTCCAAGTCTCCGACCACTACCTTGTATCCTTTTTCCTCTCGCTCATCCAACACTTCCCACACTGCCCCTAGGATGGTATCGCGCCGTCCAACCTTCGCTCTCTCTCCCCCGCTACTTTCTCCTCTTCCATCCTATCATCTCTTCCTCTGCTCATACCTTCTCCAACCTATCTCCTGATTCTGCCTCCTCAACCCTCCTCTCTTCCCTTTCTGCATCCTTTGACTCTCTATGTCCCTATCCTCCAGGCCGGCTCAGTCCTCCTCCCCGCTCCGTGGCTCGACGACTCATTGCGAGCTCACAGAACAGTGCTCCAGGCCCAGCGGCGGGAAATGGAGAAAACTCGCCTCCCTGCGGACCTGACATCCTTTCACTCCCTCCTCTCTACATTTTCCTCCTCTGTCTCTGCTGCTAAAGCCACTTTCTACCACTCCTAAATTCAAGCATCTGCCTCTAACCTAGGAAGCTCTTTGCCACCTCGCCTCCCTCCTGAATCCTCCTCCCCTCCTCCTCCTCTCTGCAGATGACACGTCCAACCATTTTGAAAAGAAGGTCGACGACATCCGATCCTCGTTTGCTAAGTCAAAACGACACCGCTAGTTCTGCTCACACTGCCCTACCCTGTGCTCTGACCTCTTTCTCCCCTCTCCCCTCTCCAGATGAAATCTCGCTTCTTGTGACGACGGCCGCCCAACAACCTGCCCGCTTGACCCTATCCTCCTCTCTTCTCCAGACCATTTCCGGAGACCTTCTCCCTTACCTCACCTCGCTCATCAACTCATCCCTGACCGCTGGCTACGTCCCTTCCGTCTTCAAAGAGAGAGCGAGAGTTGCACCCCTTCTGAAAAAACCTACCTCGATCCCTCCGATGTCAACAACTACAGACCAGTATCCCTTCTTTCTTTTCTCTCCAAAACTCTTGAACGTGCCGTCCCTTGGCCAGGTCTCCCGCTATCTCTCTCAGAATGACTTCTTGATCCAAATCAGTCAGGTTTCCAGACTAGTCATTCAACTGAGACTGCTCTTCTCTGTATCAGGCAGGCTCTCCGCACTGCTAAAGCTAACTCTCTCCTCTGCTCTCATCCTTCTAGACCTATCGGCTGCCTTCGATACTGTGAACCATCAGATCCTCCTCTCCACCCTCTCCGAGTTGGGCATCTCCGGCGCGGCCCACGCTTGGATTGCGTCCTGCCTGACAGGTCGCTCCTACCAGGTGGCGTGGCGAGAATCTGTCTCTCCTCGCCACGCGCTCTCACCACTGGTGTCCCCCAGGGCTCTGTTCTAGGCCCTCTCCTATTCTCGCTATACACCAAGTCCTTGGCTCTGTCATAACCTCACATGGTCTCTCCTATCATTGCTATGCAGACGACACACAATTAATCTTCTCCTTTCCCCCTTCTGACCAGGTGGCGAATCGCATCTCTGCATGTCTGGCAGACATATCAGTGTGGATGACGGATCACCACCTCATGCTGAACCTCGGCAAGACGGAGCTGCTCTTCCTCCCGGGGAAGGACTGCCCATTCCATGATCTCGCCATCACGGTTGACAACTCCATTGTGTCCTCCTCCCAGAGCGCTAAGAACTTTGGCGTGATCCTGGACAACACCCTGTCGTTCTCAACTAACATCAAGGCGGTGGCCCGTTCCTGTAGGTTCATGCTCTACCACATCCGCTTGAGTACGACCCTGCCTCACACAGGAAGCGGGCGCAGGTCCTAATCCAGGCACTTGTCATCTCCCGTCTGGATTACTGCTACTCGCTGTTGGCTGGGCTCCCTGCCTGTGCCATTAACCTCTTACACTTATGGTGGCGCTATTTCATTTTTGGAAGAAAAACGTTCCGTTTTAAACAAGATATTTTGCCACAAAAAGATGCTCGACTATGCATATAATTGCTACTGTTCGAAAAGAAAACACTCTGACGTGTCCAGAAATACAAATATCTTCTCTGTGCGTGCCCTTTAACGTGAGCTTCAGGCAAAACCAGATGACTTGGCATCCAGGAAATGACAAGATTTTTTGAGGCTCTGTCTTTCATGATCTCCTTATATGGCTGTGAACACAAGAGGAATGAGTCTGCCCTTTCTGTCGTTTCCCCAAGGTGTCTGCAGCATTGTGACGTATTTGTAGGCAGATCGTTGGAAGATTGACCATAAGAGACCACATTTACCACGTGTCCGCCCGGTGTCCTGCGCCGAAATTGGTGCGCAAAGTCACCTGCCAGTATTTTTCCATGGGGCACAGAGAGAGAAGCCAAGCTTCCCGCGAACTGCATGTCAATGAAGAGATATGTGAAAAAACACATTGAGGATTGGTTCCAACAACGTTTGCCATGTTTCGGTCGATATTATGTAGTTAATCCGGAAAAAGTTTCACGTTGTAGGTGACTGCATTTCGGTTCGTTCGGTAGCCAGGCGCAATGTAGAAAACGGAACGATTTCTCCTACACACAGACGCTTTCAGGAAACACTGCGCATTTGGTATGTGGCTGGGAGTCTCCTCATTGAAAACATCAGAAGCTCTTCAAAGGTAAATGATTTTATTTATTTGGTTATCTGGCTTTTGTGAAAATGTTGCGTGCTACATGCTACACAAAATGCTATGCTAGCTTTGCATACTCTTACACAAATTAGTCAATTTCTATGGTTCAAAAGCATATTTTGAAAATCTGAGATGACAGTGTTGTTAAGAAAAGGCTAAGCTTGAGAGCAAACGCATTATTTTAATTTTATTTGCGATTTTCAGAAATCGTTAACGTTGCGTTATGCTAATGAGCCTGAGGCTTAGTCACAATCCCGGATCCGGGATGGGGAG
>NW_027001936.1:0-6894 GCF_036934945.1 Oncorhynchus masou masou
TTGATTTACTACTACTACTACTATTGCTGCTGCTACTACAACTACAACTATTGCTGCTGCTACTGCTACTACTGCTACTATTGCTGCTGCTGCTACTACTGCTACTACTATTGCTGCTACTACTACTACTACTACTATTGCTGCTACTACTACTACTACTACTACTATTGCTGCTACTACTACTACTATTGCTGCTACTACTGCTGCTACTACTACTATTGCTGCTGCTGCTACTACTGCTACTACTATTGCTACTACTACTACTACTACTATTGCTGCTACTACTACTACTACTATTGCTGCTACTACTACTACTGCTACTACGATTGCTGCTGCTGCTGCTACTACTGCTACTACTATTGCTACTACTACTACTACTACTATTGCTGCTACTACTACTACTGCTACTACGATTGCTGCTGCTACTACTACTACTACTGCTACTACTACTACTATTGCTGCTACTACTGCTACTACTATTGCTGCTACTACAACTACAACTATTGCTGCTGCTACTGCTACTACTACTACTATTGCTGCTGCTGCTACTACTGCTACTACTATTGCTGCTACTACTACTACTACTATTGCTGCTACTACTACTACTACTATTGCTGCTACTACTACTACTGCTACTACTATTGCTGCTGCTACTACTACTACTATTGCTGCTACTACTACTACTGCTACTACTATTGCTGCTGCTACTACTACTACTACTACTATTATTATTGCTGCTGCTGCTACTACTACAACTGCTACTACTACTACTACTGCTGCTACTACTGCTACTACTATTGCTGCTGCTGCTACTACTACTGCTACTACTATCGCTGCTGCTGCTACTGCTACTACTATTGCTGCTGCTACTACTGCTACTACTATTGCTGCTGCTACTACTACTACTGCTACTACTATTGCTGTTGCTGCTACTACTATTGCTGCTACTACTACTACTGCTGCTGCTACTACTACTACTACTACTCCTATTGCTACTATCACCCCTATTGCTGCTACTACTACTACTGCTACTCCTATTGCTACTATCACCCCTATTGCTGCTACTGCCACTCCTATTGCTACTATCACCCTATTGCTGCTACTACTACTGCTACTATCACCCCTATTGCTGCAACTGCTACTGCTACTATCACCCCTATTGCTGCTACTACTACTGCTACTACTATTGCTGCTACTACTACTGCTACTATCACCCATATTGCTGCAACTGCTACTATCACCCCTATTGCTGCTGCTACTACTGCTACTACTGCTGCAACTACTACTACTATTGCTGCTGCTACTACTGCTACTACTACTGCTGCAACTACTATTGCTGCTGCTGCTACTGCTACTACTACTATTGCTGCTGCTACTACTGCTACTACTACTGCTACTACTATTGCTGCTGCTACTACTGCTACTACTACTACTATTGCTGCTGCTACTACTACTACTACTACTACTACTACTACTACTACTACTACTACTACTACTACTATTGCTGCTGCTACTACAACTACTACTATTGCTGCTGCTGCTACTACTGCTACTACTATTGCTGCTACTACTACTACTACACTACTACTACTGCTGCTACTACTACTACTACTACTATTGCTGCTACTACTACTACTATTGCTGCTACTACTACTACTGCTACTACTATTGCTGCTACTACTGCTACTACTACTACTATTGCTGCTACTACTACTACTACTACTATTGCTGCTACTACTACTACTACTACTACTATTGCTGCTACTACTACTACTACTACTACTATTGCTGCTACTACTACTACTACTACTATTGCTGCTACTACTACTACTGCTACTACTATTGCTGCTGCTACTACTACTACTGCTACTACTACTATTATTGCTGCTGCTGCTACTACTACAACTGCTACTACTACTGCTACTACTATTGCTGCTGCTGCTACTACTGCTACTGCTGCTGCTGCTACTACTACTGCTACTACTATTGCTGCTGCTGCTACTGCTACTACTATTGCTGCTGCTACTACTACTACTGCTACTACTGCTACTACTATAGCTGCTGCTGCTACTACTATTGCTGCTGCTGCTACTACTACTGCTACTACTACTACTACTACTACTACTACTACTACTACTACTACTACTACTACTACTATTGCTGCTGCTACTACCACTACTACTACTACTATTGCCGCTACTACTATTGCTGCTGCTCCTACTACTACTCCTATTGCAACTACTACTCCTATTGCTACTCCTACTCTTATTGATGCTGCTACTACTGCCACCCCTATTGCTGCTGCTACTCCTACTACTACTCCTATTGCAACTGCTACTCCCCTATTGCTGCTGCTACTCCTACTACTCCTATTGCTGCTGCTACTCCTATTGCTGCTGCTCCTATTACTAGTACTACTGCTCCTACTCCGATTGCTGCTGCTCCTACTACTAGTATTACTATTGCTGCTGGTACTACTACTACTGCTATTGCTACTCCTATTGCTACTCCTATTGACACTGCTATTACTACTCCTGTTTCTACTGCTACTCATATTGCATCTGCTACGAATACTACCCCTATTGCTGCTACTACTATTCCCGCTGCTCCTACTACTTCTATTATTGCTGCTGCTGCTACTACTGCTACTACTATTGCTGCTGCTACTACTGCTACTACTATTGCTTCTGCTACTACTACTATTACTCCTATTGCAACTACTACTCCTATTGCTACTCCTACTCCTATTGCTGCTGCTACTACTGCCACCCCTATTGCAACTGCTGCTCCTTCTCCTATTGCTGCTGCTACTCCTACTACTTCTATTGCTGCTGCTACTCCTATTGCTGCTGCTCCTACTACTAGTACTGCTGCTCCTTCTCCTATTGCTGCTGCTCCTACTACTATGGCTGCTGGTACTACTACTACTACTACTGCTATTGGTACTCCTATTTACACTGCTACTACTACTCCTGTTTCTACTGCTACTCCAATTGCTTCTGCTATTAATACTAGCCCTATTGTTGCTACTACTATTCCTGCTGCTCCTACTACTACTACTACTACCACTACTACTACTACTACTACTATTGCTGCTGCTGCTACTACTGCTACTACTATTGCTGCTGCTACTACTGCTACTACTATTGCTGCTGCTGCTACTACTACAACTACTACTACTATTGCTACTCCTATTGACACTGCTACTACTACTCCTGTTTCTACTGCTACTCCTATTGCTTCTGCTACTAATACTACCCCTATTTCTACTATCACCCCTATTGCTGCTGCTACTACTACTGCTCCTATTGACACTGCTACTGCTACTACTACTCCTGTTGCTACTGCTACTACCCCTATTGCTACTACTACTACCCCTATTGCTACTACTACTACTCCTATTGCTACTACTACTACCCCAATTGCTACTACTACTACCCCTATTGCTACTACTACTACTCCTATTGCTACTACTACTACCCCTATTGCTACTACTACTACCCCTATTGCTACTACTACTACCCCTATTGCTACTACTACTACCCCTATTGCTACTACTACTACCCCTATTGCTACTACTACTACCCCTATTGCTACTACCCCTATTGCTACTACTACTACTCCTATTGCTACTACTACTACCCCAATTGCTACTACTACTACCCCTATTGCTACTACTACTACTCCTATTGCTACTACTACTACCCCTATTGCTACTACTACTACTCATATTGCTACTACTACTACCCCTATTGCTACTACTACTACCCCTATTGCTACTACTACTACTCCTATTGCTACTACTACTACCCCTATTGCTAATACTACTACCCCTGTTGCTACTACTACTACCCCTATTGCTACTACTACTACCCCTATTGCTGCTGCTACTATTGCTACTCTTATTGATACAGTTACTATTACTACTGCTGCTCCTACTGATACTGCTACTGCTACTACCACTCATATTGCTACTACTACTCCTATTGCTACTACTACTACCCCTAGTGCTGCTGCTACTATTGCTACTCTTATTGATACTGCTACTATAACTACTGCTGTTCCTATTGATACTGCTACTGCTACTACCACTCATTTACATTTACATTTAAGTCATTTAGCAGACGCTCTTGTCCAGAGCGACTTACAAGTTCATTTTTACCTTTTTTTTATTTGTTTTATTTAACCAGGCAAGTCAGTTAAGAACACATTCTTATTTTCAATGACGGCCTGGGAACAGTGGGTTAACTGCCTGTTCAGGGGCAGAACGACAGATTTGTACCTTGTCGGCTCGGGGGTTTGAACTCACAACCTTCCGGTTACTAGTCCAACGCTCTAACCACTCTAACCACTAGGCTACCCTGCCGCCCCATATTGCTACTACTACTACTCCTATTGCTACTACTACTACCCCTATTGCTGCTGCTACTATTGCTACTCTTATTGATACTGCTACTTCTACTACTACTCCTACTGCTATTACTCCTACTACTTTTACTCTGGCTCCTACTACTCCTATTGCTATTACTCCTACTACTCCTATTGCTACTGCTACTATTACTACTGCTGCTCCTATTGATACTGCTACTGCTACTACCACTCCTATTGCTACTACTACCACCCATATAGGTACTACTACTACTCCTATTGCTACTACTACTACCCCTATTGCTGCTGCTGCTGCTACTACTATTGCTACTCTTATTGATACTGCTACTCCTACAACTACTACTCCTACTGATATTACTCCTACTACTCCTATTGCTACTACTACCACCCCTATTGCTACTACTACTACCCCTATTGCTACTACTACCACCCCTATTGCTACTACTACTACCCCTATTGCTACTACTACTACCCCTATTGCTACTACTACCACCCCTATTGCTACTACTACTACCCCTATTGCTACTACTACTACCCCTATTGCTACTACTACTACCCCTATTGCTACTACTACTACCCATATTGCTACTACTACCACCCCTATTGCTACTACTACTACCCATATTGCTACTACTACTACCCCTATTGCTACTACTACTACCCATATTGCTACTATTACTACCCATATTGCTACTACTACCACCCCTATTGCTACTACTACTACTACCCCTATTGCTACCCCTATTGCTACTACTACTACCCCTATTGCTACTACTACTACCCCTATTGCTACTACTACTACCCCTATTGCTACTACTACTACCCCTATTGCTACTACTACTACCCCTATTGCTACTACTACCACCCCTATTGCTACTACTACTACCCTATTGCTACTACTACTACCCCTATTGCTACTACTACTACCCCTATTGCTACTACTACCACCCCTATTGCTACTACTACTACCCATATTGCTACTACTACTACCCCTATTGCTACTACTACTACCCCTATTGCTACTACTACCACCCCTATTGCTACTACTACTACCCCTATTGCTACTACTACTACCCCTATTGCTACTACTACTACCCCTATTGCTACTACTACCACCCCTATTGCTACTACTACTACCCATATTGCTACTACTACCACCCCTATTGCTACTACTACTACCCATATTGCTACTACTACCACCCCTATTGCTACTACTACTACCCCTATTGCTACTACTACTACCCCTATTGCTACTACTACTACTACTCCTATTGCTACTACTACTACCCCTATTGCTACTACTACTACTCATATTGCTACTACTACTACCCCTATTGCTACTACTACTACCCCTATTGCTACTACTACTACCCCTATTGCTACTACTACTACCCCTATTGCTACTACTACTACCCCTATTGCTACTACTACTACCCCTATTGCTACTACTACTACCCCTATTGCTACTACTACTACCCCTATTGCTACTACCCCTATTGCTACTACTACTACTCCTATTGCTACTACTACTACCCCAATTGCTACTACTACTACCCCTATTGCTACTACTACTACTCCTATTGCTACTACTACTACCCCTATTGCTACTACTACTACTCATATTGCTACTACTACTACCCCTATTGCTACTACTACTACCCCTATTGCTACTACTACTACTCCTATTGCTACTACTACTACCCCTATTGCTACTACTACTACCACTATTGCTACTACTACTACCCCTATTGCTACTACTACTACCCCTATTGCTACTACTACTACCATTATTGCTACTACTACTACTCCTATTGCTACTACTACTACCCCTATTGCTAATACTACTACCCCTGTTGCTACTACTACTACCCCTATTGCTACTACTACTACCCCTATTGCTGCTGCTACTATTGCTACTCTTATTGATACAGTTACTATTACTACTGCTGCTCCTACTGATACTGCTACTGCTACTACCACTCATATTGCTACTACTACTACTCCTATTGCTACTACTACTACCCCTAGTGCTGCTGCTACTATTGCTACTCTTATTGATACTGCTACTATAACTACTGCTGCTCCTATTGATACTGCTACTGCTACTACCACTCATATTGCTACTACTACTACTCCTATTGCTACTACTACTACCCCTATTGCTGCTGCTACTATTGCTACTCTTATTGATACTGCTACTTCTACTACTACTCCTACTGCTATTACTCCTACTACTTTTACTCTGGCTCCTACTACTCCTATTGCTATTACGCCTACTACTCCTATTGCTACTGCTACTATTACTACTGCTGCTCCTATTGATACTGCTACTGCTACTACCACTCCTATTGCTACTACTACCACCCATATAGGTACTACTACTACTCCTATTGCTACTACTACTACCCCTATTGCTGCTGCTGCTGCTACTACTATTGCTACTCTTATTGATACTGCTACTCCTACAACTACTACTCCTACTGATATTACTCCTACTACTCCTAT
>NW_027001937.1:0-6893 GCF_036934945.1 Oncorhynchus masou masou
TCTCTGTTTATATAACTCGTTGACTTCTCTCTCTCTCTGCGTTTATATAAGTGGTTGATCGCTATCCCTCTTCCTCTCTCTGTTTATATAAGTGGTTGATCTCTCTCTCCCTCTCTGTCTCTGTTTATATAAGTGGTTGATCTCTCTCTGTTTATAGAGGTGGTTGATCTCTCTCTCTCTCTCTCTCTCCGTTTATATAAGTGGTTGATTTTTCTCTCTCTCTCTGTTTATATAAGTGGTTGATCTCTCTCTCTCTCTCTCTCCCTGTTTATATAAGTGATTGATCTCTCTCTCTGTTCATATAAGTGGTTGATCTCTCCCTCTCTCTGTCTGTTTATATAAGTGGTTGATCTCTCTCTGTTTATATAAGTGGTTGATCTCTCTCTCTCTCTCTCTCTCTCTCTGTTTATATAAGTGGTTGATCTCTCTCCCTCTCTCTCTCCCTGTTTATATAGGTGATTGATCTCTCTCTCTCTGTATTAATATAAGTGGTTGATTTTCTCTCTCTCTCTGTTTATATAAGTGGTTGATCTCTCTCTCTCTCTCTCTCCCTGTTTATATAGGTGATTGATCTCTCTCTGTATTTATATAAGTGGTTGATTTTTCTCTCTCTCTCTGTTTATATAATTGGTTGATATCTCTCTCTCTCCCTCTGTTGATATAAGTGGTTGATTTCTCTCTCTCTCTGTTTATGTAAGTGGTTGATCTCTCTCTCTCTCTCTCTCTCTCTCTGTGTTTATATAAGTGGTTGATCTCTCTCTCCGTTTATATAAGGGTTGATCTCTCTCTCTCTCTGTGTTTATATACGTGATTGATCTCTCTCTCTCTCTTTGTTTATATAAGTGGTTGATCTGTTGATATAAGTGGTTGATCTGTCTCTCTGTTTATATAAGTGGTTGATTTCTCTCTCCCACTCTCTCAATGTTTATATAAGTGGTTGATCTCTCGCTGTCTCTGTTTATATAAGTGGTTGATTTCTCTCTCTCTCTCTGTTGATATAAGTGGTTGATCTCTCTCTCTCTGTATATATAAATGTTTGATCTCTCTCTGTTTATATACATGGTTGATTTCTCTCTCTCTCTCTGTTGATATAAGTGGTTGATCTCTCCCTCTTCCCCTCTCTATTTATATTAGTGGTTGATCTATCTCCCTCTCAATCTGTTTATATACGTAGTTGATCTCTCTCTCTCTCTGTGTTTATATAAATGTTTGATCTCTCTCTCTCTCTGTTTATATAAGTGGTTGACTCTCTCTCTGTTTATATAAGTGGTTGATCTCTCTCCCTGTTTATATAAGTGGTTGATATCTCTCTCCTCTCTCTCCCTGTTTATATATGTGATTGATCTCTCTCTCTCTTTGTTTATATACGTGGTTGATCTCTCTCCGTTTATATAAGTGGTTGATCTCTCTCTCTCTCTCTGTTTATATAAGTGGTTGATATCTCTCTCCCTGTTTATATAAGTGATTGATCTCTCTCTCTCTCTGTATTTATATAAGTGGTTGATTCTTCTCTCTCTCTCTGTTTATATAAGTGGTTGATCTCTCTCCCTCTCTCTCTCCCTGTTTATATAGGTGATTGATCTCTCTCTCTCTGTATTAATATAAGTGGTTGATTTTTCTCTCTCTCTCTGTTTATATAAGTGGTTGATCTCTCTCCCTCTCTCTCTCCCTGTTTATATAAGTGGTTGATCTCTCTCTATCTCTCTCTGTTTCTGCACGCGATTGATCTCTCTCTCTTTGTTTATATAAGTGGTTGATTTCTCCTCTCAACCTCTCTATTTATATAAGTGGTTGTTCTCTCTCCCTCTGTTTATGTTAGTGGTTGATCTCTCTCTCCCTCTCTCTGTTTATATAAGTGGTTGATCTCTCTCCCTGTTTATATAAGTGGTTGATATCTCTCTCCCTCTCTCTCCCTGTTTATATACGTGATTGATCTCTCTCTCTCTTTGTTAATATAAGTAGTTGATCTCTCTCTCTCTGTTTATATACGTGGTTGATCTCTCTCCGTTTATATAAGTGGTTGATTCTCTCTCTCTCTCTGTTTATATAAGTGGTTGATCTCTCCCTCTCTCTCTCCCTGTTTATATAGGTGATTGATCTCTCTCTCTCTGTATTAATATAAGTGGTTGATTTTCTCTCTCTCTCTGTTTATATAAGTGGTTGAACTCTCTCACTCTTTCTCTCTCTCTGTGTTTATATAAGTGGTTGATCTCTCTCTCTCTCTCTCTCTCTCTGTTTATATAAGTGGTTGATCTCTCTCTCTCTCTCTGTGTATATAAGTGGTTGATATCTCTCTCCCTCTCTCACCCTGTTTATATAAGTGGTTGATCTCTCTCTCTCTCCCCTCTGTTTATATAAGTGGTTGATCTCTCTCTCTCTCTCTCTTTGTTTATATAAGTGGTTGATCTCTCTCTATCTCTCTGTTTCTGCACGCGATTGATCTCTCTCTTTGTTTATATAAGTGGTTGATTTCTCCCTCTCAACCTCTCTATTTATATAAGTGGTTGTTCTCTCTCCCTCTGTTTATGTTAGTGGTTGATCTCTCTCTCTCCCTCTCTGTTTATATAAGTTGATCTCTCTCTGTTTATATAAGTGGTTGATCTCTCTCCTGTTTATATAAGTGGTTGATATCTCTCTCCCTCTCTCTCCCTGTTTATATATGTGATTGATCTCTCTCTCTTTGTTTATATAAGTGGTTGATCTCTCTCTCTCTCTGTTTATATAAGTGGTTGATATCTCTCTCCCTGTTTATATAGGTGATTGATCTCTCTCTCTCTGTATTTATATAAGTGGTTGATTTTCTCTCTCTCTCTGTTTATATAAGTGGTTGATCTCTCTCCTCTCTCTCTCCTGTTTTTATAGGTGATTGATCTCTCTCTCTCTGTATTAATATAAGTGGTTGATTTTTCTCTCTCTCTCTGTTTATATAAGTGGTTGATCTCTCTCCCTCTCTCTCTCCCTGTTTATATAGGTGATTGATCTCTCTCTGTATTTATATAAGTGGTTGATTTTTTTCTCTCTCTGTTTATATAATTGGTTGATATCTCTCTCTCTCTGTTGATATAAGTGGTTGATCTCCCTCTTCCCCTCTCTATTTATATTAGTGGTTGATCTATCTCCCTCTCAATCTGTTTATATCGTAGTTGATCTCTCTCTCTCTCTGTGTTTATATAAATGTTTGATCTCTCTCTCTGTTTATATAAGTGGTTGATCTCTCTGTTTATATAAGTGGTTGATCTCTCCCTGTTTATATAAGTGGTTGATATCTCTCTCCTCTCTCTCTCCTGTTTATATATGTGATTGATCTCTCTCTCTCTTTGTTTATATACGTGGTTGATCTCTCCGTTTTATATAAGTGGTTGATCTCTCTCTCTCTGTTTATATAAGTGGTTGATATCTCTCTCCCTGTTTATATAGGTGATTGATCTCTCTCTCTGTATTTATATAAGTGGTTGATTTTTTCTCTCTCTCTCTGTTTATATAAGTGGTTGATCTCTCTCCCTCCTCTCTCCCTGTTTATATAGGTGATTGATCTCTCTCTGTATTAATATAAGTGGTTGATTTTTTCTCTCTCTGTTTATATAAGTGGTTGATCTCTCCCTCTCTCTCTCCCTGTTTATATAGGTGATTGATCTCTCTGTATTTTATATAAGTGGTTGATTCTCTCTCTCTCTGTTTATATAATTGGTTGATATCTCTCTCTCCCTCTGTTCATATAAGTGGTTGATCTCTCCCCCTCTGTTTATATAAGTGGTTGATCTCTCTCTCTGTCTAAGGTTTATATAAGTGGTTGATCTCTCTCTCTGTCTCTGTTTATATAAGTGGCTGATTTCCTCTCTCCCTGTTTATGTAAGTGGTTGATCTCTCTCTCTTTTCTCTCTCTGTGTTTATATAAGTGGTTGATCTCTCTCTCTCCGTTTATATAAGGTTTGATCTCTCTCTCTCTGTGTTTATATACGTGATTGATCTCTCTCTCTTTGTTTATATAAGTGGTTGATCTGTTGATATAAGTGGTTGATCTGTCTCTCTGTTTTATATAAGTGGTTGATTTTTCTCCCACTCTCTCAATGTTTATATAAGTGGTTGATCTCTCTCTTGTCTCTGTTTATATAAGTGGTTGATTTCTCTCTCTCTCTCTGTTGATATACATGGTTGATTTTCTCTCTCTCTCTGTTGATATAAGTGGTTGATCTCTCCTCTTCCCTCTCTATTTATATTAGTGGTTGATCTATCTCCCTCTCAATCTGTTTATATAATGAGTTGATCTCTCTCTCTCTCTCTGTGTTTATATAAATGTTTGATCTCTCTCTGTTTATATACATGGTTGATCTCTCTCTCTCTATCTCTCTATGTTTATATAAGTGGTTGATCTCTCTCTCCCTCTGTTTATGTAAGTGGTTGATCTCTCTCTCTCCCTCTCTCTGTTTATATAAGTGGTTGATCTCTCTCTCTCCCCCTCTGTTTATATAAGTGGTTGAACTCTCTCTCCCTCCTCTCTCTCCCTGTTTATATATGTGATTTATCTCTCTCTCTCTTTGTTTATATAAGTGGTTGAACTCTCTCTCTCTCTTTCTCTCTCTCTGTGTTTATATAAGTGGTTGATCTCTCTCTGTTTATATAAGTGGTTGATCTCTCCCTCTCAACCCCTCTGTTTATATAAGTGGTTGTTCTCTCTCCGTTCTCTCCGTTTATATAAGGGTTGATCTCTCTCTCTCTCTGTTTACATAAGTGATTGATCTCTTTCTCTTTGTTTATATAAGTGGTTGATCTCTCTCCATCTCTCTCTCCTGTTTATATACGTGATTGATCTCTCTCTTTGTTTATATAAGTGGTTGATCTCTCTTTCTCTCTCTCTCTGTTTATATAAGTGGTTGATATATCTCTCTGTTGATATAAGTGGTTGATCTCTCTCTCTCCCCTCTGTTTATATAAGTGGTTGATCTCTCTCTCTCTCTGTCTCTTGTTTATATAAGTGGTTACTCTCTCTTTCTCTCTCTCTCTCTCTGTTTATATAAGTGGCTGATATATCTCTCCCTCTGTTTATGTAAGTGGTTGATCTCTCTCCCTCTCTGTTTATATAAGTGGTTGATCTCTCTCTCTGTTTATATAAGTGGTTGATATCTCTCCCTCTCTCTCCCTGTTTATATAAGTGATTGATCTCTCTCTGTTCATATAAGTGGTTGATCTCTCCCTCTCTCTGTCTGTTTATATAAGTGGTTGATCTCTCTCTGTTTATATAAGTGGTTGATCTCTCTCTCTCTCTCTCTCTCTCTGTTTATATAAGTGGTTGATCTCTCTCTCTATATGTTTATATAAGTGGATGATCTCTCTCTCTGTTTATATAAGTGGTTGATCTCTCTCCATCTGTTTATGTAAGTGGTTGATCTCTCTCTCTCCCTCTCTCTGTTTATATAAGTGATTGATCTCACTCTCTGTTAATATAAGTAGTTGATCTCTCTCTATCTCTGTTTATATAAGTGGTTGATCTCTTTGTTTATATACGTGGTTGATCTCTCTCCGTTTATATAAGGGTTGATCTCTCTCTCTCTCTCTCTCTCTCACTGTTTACATAAGTGATTGATCTCTCTCTCTTTGTTTATATAAGTGGTTGATCTCTCTCTCTCCCTCCCTGTTTATATACGTGATTGATCTCTTTGTTTATATAAGTGGGTTGATCTCTCTCCTCCTCTCTCTGTTTATATAAGTGGTTGATATATCTCTCCCTCTGTTGATATAAGTGGCTGATATATTTCTTTCTCTCTCTCTCTGTTGATACAAGTGGTTGATTTCTCTCTCTCTATGTTTATATAAGTGGATGATCTCTCTCTCCTCTGTTTATAAGTTGTTGATCTCTCTCTCTCTTGTTTATATAAGTGGTTGATATATCTCTCTCTCCCTCTGTTATAAGTGGTTGATATATCTCTCTCTCTCTGTTGATACAAGCGGTTGATTTCTCTCTCCCCCTCTCTGTTTATATAAGTGGTTGATCTCTCTCTGTTGATACAAGTGGTTGATATCTCTTCCTCTCTCTCCCTGTTTATATAAGTGATTGATCTCTCTTTGTTAATATGAGTAGTTGATCTCTCTCTATCTCTGTTTATATAAGTGGTTGATCTCTCTCTGTTTTATAAGTGGTTGATCTCTCTCTTTATATGTGGCTGATCTCTCCCCTCTCTGTCTCTGTTTATATAACTCGCTGACTTCTCTCTCTCTCTGCGTTTATATAAGTGGTTGATCTCTCTCCCTCTTCCTCTCTGTTTATATAAGTGGTGGATCTCCCTCTCTCACTCTGTTTATATAAGTGGCTGATCTCTCCCTCTCTCTCTGTTTATGCGTTGGATCTCTCTCTCTCTCTCTGATTATATAAGTGGTTGATCTCTCTCTCTCTCTGTTTATATAAGTGGTTGATCACCCTCTCTCTGTTTATATAAATGGTTGATCTCTCTCTCTCTCTCTCTGTTTATATAAGTGGTTGATCTCCCTCTCTCTCTCTCTCTCTGTTTATATAAGTGGATGATCTCTCTCTCTATGTTTATATAAGTGGTTGATCTCTCTCTCTCTCTGTCTCTGTTTATATAACTCGTTGACTTCTCTCTCTCTCTGCGTTTATATAAGTGGTTGATCGCTATCCCTCTTCCTCTCTCTGTTTATATAAGTGGTTGATCTCTCTCTCCCTCTCTGTCTCTGTTTATATAAGTGGTTGATCTCTCTCTGTTTATAGAGGTGGTTGATCTCTCTCTCTCTCTCTCTCTCCGTTTATATAAGTGGTTGATTTTTCTCTCTCTCTCTGTTTATATAAGTGGTTGATCTCTCTCTCTCTCTCTCTCCCTGTTTATATAAGTGATTGATCTCTCTCTCTGTTCATATAAGTGGTTGATCTCTCCCTCTCTCTG
>NW_027001938.1:0-6892 GCF_036934945.1 Oncorhynchus masou masou
TGTTATGTACTTGAGTGAAGACCCAAAAGCGGTTTTAACAGAAAACAGAGTTCTTTAATGAAAAACAGGAATGGCATAAATCCTCTTCCAACGTAGTCAATGGAACAAAAAGAACGTTAGTATAATGCAGGATGCACCTGCCAGGCGGACTCCGACAGGATAGGACAAGGTGGAAGCAAACGGGACGACAGCTTGCTTCTGGCATCAAAAACACAAACAAGAATCAGACACTGAAAGTAGCAGGAACAGAGAGAGAAATAGAGACCTAATCAGAGGGGGAAGAGAGAACAGGTGGGAAGGAGTGAATGAGCTAGTTAGGGGAGATAGAACAGCTGAAGAATGAGAGACAGAGAAGGTAACCTAAAAAAGACCAGCAGAGAGAGACAGATGAAGAGAAAGGACAGGAACAGACATAACAAGACATGACAGTACCCCCACTCACCGAGCGCCTCCTGGCGCACTCGAGGAGGAAACCTGGCGGCACGGAGGAAATCATCGATCAGCGAATGTCCAGCACGTCCGAGAGGGAACCCAACTCCTCTCCTCAGGACCGTACCCTCCCAATCCACTAGGTACTGATGACCACGACCCGAGGGCGCATGTCCAAAATCTTACGAACCCTGTAGATGGGTGCGCCCTCGACAAGGATGGGGGAGGGACGGCGGGGGCGCGAAGAACGGGCTTAACACAGGAGACATGGAAGACCGGGTGAACGCGACGAAGATAGCGCGGGAGAAAAGTCGCACTGCGACAGGATTAATGACCTGAGAAATACGGAACGGACCAATGAACCCAAGGCCAACTTGCGAGAAGCTGTCTTAAGGGAAGGTTCTGGGTGGAGAGCCATACTCTCTGACCGCAACAATATCTAGGACTCTTGGTCCTACGCTATTAGCGGCCCTCACAGTCTGCGCCTATTACGGCAAAGTGCCGACCTGACCCCTTCCAGGTGCGCTGCAACGCTGGACAAAGCCTGAGCGGAGGGGACGCAGGACTCGGCGAGCTGAGATGAGAACAGCGGAGGCTGGTACCCGAGGCTACTCTGAAAAGGGGATAGACCGGTAGCGGAGACGAGGGAAGCGAGAGTTGGGCGTACTCTGCCCAGGGAGCTGTTCTGACCAAGACGCAGGGTTACGAAAGAAAGACTGCGTAAAATGCGGCCAACAGTCTGATTGGCCCGTTCGGGCTTGACCGTTAGACTGGGGATGAAAGCGGACGAGAGACTGACGGGAAGCCCCAATCAAACGGCAAAACTCCCTCCAAAATTGAGACGTGAACTGCGGGCCTCTGTGGAAAACGGCGTCAGACGGAAGGCCATGAATTCGGAAAACATTCTCGATAATGATCTGGAGCCGTCTCCTTAGCAGAAGGGAGCTTATCGAGAGGAATGAAATGAGCCGCCTTAGAGAATCTATCGACAACCGTAAGAATAACTGTCTTCCCCGCTGATGAAGGCAGTCCGGTGATAAAATCTAAGCGATGTGAGACCACGGTCCCGAGAGGGAATGGGAAGCGGTCTGAGACGGCCGGCAGGAGGAGAGTTCCCAGATTTAGTCTGCGCGCAGACCGAACAAGCGCTTGACAAATCGACGCGCGTCACGTTCCCGAGTGGGCCACCAGAAACGCTGGCGAATGGAAGCGCGGCACCCCGAACGCCGGGGTGGCCGGTTAACTTGGCAGAGTGGGCCCACTGAAGAACGGCCGGACGAGTAAGGGAACGGGGAACGAACAGAAGGTTCCTAGGACAAGCTCGCGGCGACGGAGTGTGAGCGAGTGCTTGCTTTACCTGCCTCTCAATTCCCCAGACAGTCAACTCGACAACACGCCCCTCAGGAGAATCCCCTCGCGGGGTCGGGTGGAGACCAGAAGAACTGAAGAGACGAAGATAAAGCATCAGGCTTGGTGTTTTTTGAGCCCGGACGATAAGAAATAACAAACTCGAAACGAGCGAAAACAGAGCCCAACGAGCCTGAGCGCGCATTAAGTCGTTTGGCTGAACGGATGTACTCAAGGTTCCTATGGTCAGTCCAAACAACAAAGGAACGGTCGCCCCTCCAACCACTGTCGCCATTCGCCCTAGGGCTAAGCGGATGGCGAGCAGTTCGCGATTACCAACATCATAGTTACGTTCTGGACGGCGATAGCGATGAGAAAAACGCGCAAGGATGGACCTTGCCGTCAGAGAGAGAGCGCTGAGAAAGAATGGCTCCCACGCCTACCTCTTACAGCGTCAACCTCAACAACAAACTGACTAGAGATGTCAGGTGTAACAAGAATAGGTGCGGATGTAAAACGATTCTTAAGAAGATCAAAAAGCTCCTGGGCGGAAACGGACCACTTAAAGCACGTCTTAACAGAAGCAAGGGCTGTGAGGGGAGCTGCCACCTGACCGAAATTACGGATGAAACGGCTTGATAGAAATTAGCGAAGCCCAGAAAGCGCTGCAGCTCGACGCGTGACTTAGAACGGGCCAATCAATGACAGCCTGGACCTTAGCGGGATCCATCTTAATGCCCTCAGCGGAAATAACGGAACCGAGAAAAGGGACAGAGGCGGCATGAAAAGTGCACTTCTCAGCCTTCACATAAAGACAGTTCTCCAAAAGGCGCTGGAGGACGCGTCGCACGTGCTGAACATGAATCGAGAGAGACGGTGAAAAAATCAGGATATCGTCCATAAACGAAAACAAAAATGTTCAGCATGTCTCTCAGGACGTCGTTAACTAGTGCCTGAAAGACAGCTGGAGCGTTAACGAGGCCGAAAGGAAGAACCCGGTATTCAAAGTGCCTAACGAGTGTTAAACGCCGTCTTCCCTTCCCTGTCCCCTCCCTGATGCGCACGAGATGGTAGGCGATTACGAAGGTCCATTTGGTGAAAAACCTGGCTCCCTGCAGGATCTCGAAGGCTGAAGACATAAGAGGAAGCGGATAACGATTCTTAACTGTTATGTCATTCAGCCCTCGATAATCCACGCATGGGCGCAGGGACCCGTCCTTCTTCTGAACAAAAAAAACCCCGCTCCGGCGGGGAGGAGGAGGAGACTATGGTACCGGCGTCGAGCAAACCGACAAATAATCCTCGAGAGCCTTACGTTCGGGGAGCCGACAGAGAGTATAATCACCCAGGGGGAGTAGTTCCCGGAAGGAGATCAATACTACAGTCATACGACCGTGGAGGGGAGAGAAGTGGCCTTGGAACGACTGAACACCGTGCGCAGATCGTGATACTCCTCCGGCACCCTGTCAATCGCCAGGCTCCTCCTGTGAAGAAGAGACAGAGGAAACAGGAGGGATAGCAGACATTAAACAGGTCACATGACAAGAAACATTCCAGGATAGGATAGTATTACTAGACCAATTAATAGAAGGTTATGGCGCACTAGCCAGGGATGACCCAAAACAACAGGTGAAAAAGGTGAACGAAAAATTAAAAAAGAAATGGTTTCGCTATGATGACCAGAGACAGTGAGGGTTAAAGGCAGCGTCACGCTGAATCTTGGGGAGAGAACTACCATCTAAAGCGAACAAGGCCGCGGGGCTCCCCTAACTGTCTGAGAGGAATGTCATGTTCCCGAGCCCAGGTCTCGTCCATAGCAAACAGCCCTCCGCCCCCAGAGTCTATCAAGGCACTGCAGGAAGCAGATGAACCGGGCCCGCGGAGATGGACCGGAAAGGGGTGCGGATCCAGAAGGAGAGGCCTGAGTAGTTGCGCTCACCAGTAGCCCTCCTCTTACTGATGAGCTCTGGCTTTACTGGACATGAGGTGACAAAATGACCAGCGGAGCCGCAGTAGAGACAGAGGCGGTGGTGATTCTCCGTTCCTTCTCCTTGGCCGAGATGCGGATGCCCCCCAGCTGCATAGGCTCAGCATCCGAGCCGGCGGAGGAGGGTGGCAGTGATGCGGCAGGTGGCAGTGATGATGTGGAGAGGGAGCACGGAGAACGCGAGCTCCTTTCCACGAGCTCGGCGACGAAGATCAAACCGTCGCTCTATGCGAATAGCGAGAGCTATTAAGGAGTCAGACTGGAAGGAACCTCCCGGGAGAGGATCTCATCCTTAACCTCGACGAGGAGACCCTCCAGAAAACGAGCGAGCAAAGCCGGCTCGTTCCAGTCACTAGAGGCAGCGAGAGTGCGAAACTCAATAGAATAATCCGTTATGGATCGATTCCCCTGACATAGGGAAGACAGGGCCCTGGAAGCCTCCTCCCCAAAAAACAGAACGGTCAAAAACCCGTATCATCTCCTCCTTAAAGTCCTGATACTGGTTAATACACTCCAGCCTCGCCTCCCAGATTGCCGTGCCCCACTCACGCGCCCGTCCGGTAAGGAGAGAAAATGACGTAGGCGATGCGGGCTGCGCTCCTGGAGTAAGTGTTGGGCTGAGAGAGAACACCACATCACACTGAGTGAGGAATGAGCGGCACTCAGTGGGCTCCCCAGAGTAACACGGCGGGTTGTTGATCCTGGGCCCGGAGACTCGGAAACCTGGAAGTGGGGGCGGTGGATCGAGGTGGAGTTGGTGAACCTGTCTTGTGAGGTCGGAGACTTGGACGGCCAGGGTTTCAACGGCATGTCGAGCAGCAGACAATTCCTCCTGCCGTGTCTGCCTAGCATCGCTCCCTGGATCTCGACGGCGGGTGAAAAGGGTCCGGAGCGCTGGGTCCATTCTTGGTCTGATTCTTCTGTTATGTACTTGAGTGAAGACCCAAAGCGGTTTTAACAGAAAACAGAGTTCTTTAATGAAAAACAGGAATGGCATAAATCCTCTTCCAACGTAGTCAATGGAACAAAAAGAACGTTAGTATAATGCAGGATGCACCTGCCAGGCGGACTCCGACAGGATAGGACAAGGTGGAAGCAAACGGGACGACAGCTTGCTTCTGGCATCAAAAACACAAACAAGAATCAGACACTGAAAGTAGCAGGAACAGAGAGAGAAATAGAGACCTAATCAGAGGGGGAAGAGAGAACAGGTGGGAAGGAGTGAATGAGCTAGTTAGGGGAGATGTAGAACAGCTGAAGAATGAGAGACAGAGAAGGTAACCTAAAAAGACCAGCAGAGAGAGACAGAGTGAAGAGAAAGGACAGGAACAGACATAACAAGACATGACAACCTTGGCTGTCAGGAGGTACAGTGTAATTACATATGTAAGGGTGACAATTGCAGTCTGTAATTATAGGGGTGTAACAACGAATGCTTGTTACCATGCATGTTAAAATGTTAAAGTTTCCAAAAGCATCCGAAAGCAAACATTTTCAGACTGCACAAACCCCATTATAAGTGTCAGCCAATTTAAAACCAACCATCTGATTGACGCAACTCTCCTATAAAGGGCTTTGGATTCTGATGCCCAGGCCCATCTTTATTTTGAAATGCATGGAAGCCTATGAGAGCTATGGCAAAAAAAAAGGGGGTTACATATACGTACTTTTTTAATTGTTAAATCATAAATGGTGCATTTCACCTGAAAGCAACAGTAACCAAGGAGGAGGGGCGGGGGGGGGTTACATATACGTACTTTTTAATTGTTAAATCATAAATGGTGCATTTCACCTGGAAAGCAACAGTAACCAAGGGGAGGGGCGGGGGGGTGAATTGTTTATTAATGCACTAAAATAGTCATAGGACACCTCTTATTTCATCATGAAACCTTGCAAATGTTTCACAGTTGAAGAACATTCTCACTTCTGGATAGGATGCATTTGTGCATTTATTTATTAAGGCATTACTTCCAGCTGGATAACACATCAACTAGGTAGCTAAACCCCAAATGCAAGAAATCACAATAGTGATGATAGTACAGATATTGCAGGAAGGTTTCTATACCATCTCTGATGATAGCTAACTAGTAGGCTTATTGTAGAGTTTCTTTGCTAAATTGTTATACATCCGTCTTCTTCTTACCACAAGGTATCAGACACCAGGATGGGAAAATGTTTAGAAGAAAGAAACAGATGAAGTCAATTTCCATTGTTATTTGTAATGTTAAAAAGGAAGGAAATGACCATCCTATTTTCTCTGAATTGGCTTGCTAGCTACTGTAGGCTACTCACCATTCTATAGGCTGCAGACTGAATCACCAAATTATTTTATGTTATTGAGTAGGCCTATATTTTTGTTTTTCTAAATGATCTAATTATTCATCCAACAATAAAAATCCTTATTATTTTGTAAGAAATTAAAAGATTTTTACATGTTCCAATAAAGCTGACTAAAGTAGAAGCTTTTCTTTTGTTTGTTTTACTTGGTAATGAGTAGTAAGTAAGTAATGATAATTGCTCATTGTTAACTTTATATGTGGGTAACATATTTTGTAAGTACCCCTCAAGATACACTTCATTTTCACTAGCAAAATCCTGTGTAACACCTAGTAATTGCATTGTACTCTGTAGTGTACTCGTGGCTTTATCCTCCCAGTTGGATGGTAAGGAGGTTCAGGTTGTCATAATGGGCAACACACACATTAATTGTAAGGACAATTGTTATTATGTCTGGGAAGACACCAGTATGGTATACTCCAGTCACGGTGGACCTACTGTATATCTGATCTGTTGTTGTAAACTCAGCCAAGTTAACCCAGATCAAATCAAATCAAATGCAACTTTCTTTGTCACATCGTGGGAATAAAACCTTACCGTGAAATGCTTACTTACAAGCCCTTAACCAACAATGCAGTTCAAGAAAGAGTTAAGAAAATATTTACGAAATAAACTACAGTAAAAAATTATAAAAAGTTACACAATAAAATAACAATAATGAGGTGATATAAGGGGTACCAGTACCAAGTCCATGTGCGGGATTGCAGGTTAGTCAAGGCAATTGGTACATGTACAGTTGGTACATGTACGGAGTCGGAAGTTTACATACACCTTAGCCAACTACATTTAAAC
>NW_027001939.1:0-6892 GCF_036934945.1 Oncorhynchus masou masou
TGTCATGTCTTGTTATGTCTGTTCCTGTCCTTTCTCTTCACTCTGTCTCTCTCTGCTGGTCTTTTTAGGTTACCTTCTCTGTCTCTCATTCTTCAGCTGTTCTACATCTCCCCTAACTAGCTCATTCACTCTTTCCCACCTGTTCTCTCTTCCCCTCTGATTAGGTCTCTATTTCTCTCTCTGTTCCTGCTACTTTCAGTGTCTGATTCTTGTTTGTGTTTTTGATGCCAGAAGCAAGCTGTCGTCTCGTTTGCTTCCACCTTGTCCTATCCTGTCGGAGTCTGCCTGGCAGGTGCATCCTGCATTATACTAACGTTCTTTTGTTCCATTGACTACGTTGGAAGAGGATTTATGCCATTCCTGTTTTTCATTAAAGAACTCTGTTTTCTGTTAAAACCGCTTTGGGTCTTCACTCAAGTACATAACAGAAGAATCAGACCAAGAATGGACCCAGCGGCCCGGACCCTTTTCACTCCGCCGTCGAGATCCAGGGAGCGATGCTAGGCAGACACGAGGAGGAATTGTCTGCTGCTCGACATGCCGTTGAGACCCTGGCCGTCCAAGTCTCCGACCTCACAAGACAGGTTCACCAACTCCACCTCGATCCACCGCCCACTTCCAGGGTTTCCGAGTCTCCGGAGCCCAGGATCAACAACCCGCCGTGTTACTCTGGGGAGCCCACTGAGTGCCGCTCATTCCTCACTCAGTGTGATGTGGTGTTCTCTCTCCAGCCCAACACTTACTCCAGGAGCGCAGCCCGCATCGCCTACGTCATTTCTCTCCTTACCGGACGGGCGCGTGAGTGGGGCACGGCAATCTGGGAGGCGAGGGCTGAGTGTATTAACCAGTATCAGGACTTTAAGGAGGAGATGATACGGGTTTTTGACCGTTCTGTTTTTGGGGAGGAGGCTTCCAGGGCCCTGTCTTCCCTATGTCAGGGGAATCGATCCATAACGGATTATTCTATTGAGTTTCGCACTCCGCTGCCTCTAGTGACTGGAACGAGCCGGCTTTGCTCGCTCGTTTTCTGGAGGGTCTCCTCGCCGAGGTTAAGGATGAGATCCTCTCCCGGGAGGTTCCTTCCAGTCTGGACTCCTTAATAGCTCTCGCTATTCGCATAGAGCGACGGTTTGATCTTCGTCGCCGAGCTCGTGGAAAGGGAGCTCGCGTTCTCCGTTGCTCCCCTCTCCACATCACTGCCACCTGCCGCATCACTGCCACCCTCCTCCGCCGGCTCGGATGCTGAGCCTATGCAGCTGGGGGGTATCCGCATCTCGGCCAAGGAGAAGGAACGGAGAATCACCAATCGCCTGTCTCTACTGCGGCTCCGCTGGTCATTTTGTCACCTCATGTCCAGTAAAAGCCAGAGCTCATCAGTAAGAGGAGGGCTACTGGTGAGCGCAACTACTCAGGTCTCTCCTTCTGGATCACGCACTACCTTTCCGGTCCATCTCCGCTGGCCCGGTTCATCTGCTTCCTGCAGTGCCTTGATAGACTCTGGGGCGGAGGGCTGTTTTATGGACGAGACCTGGGCTCGGGAACATGACATTCCTCTCAGACAGTTAGGGGAGCCCACGGCCTTGTTCGCTTTAGATGGTAGTTCTCTCCCCAAGATTCAGCGTGAGACGCTGCCTTTAACCCTCACTGTCTTGTAATCATAGCGAAAACCATTTCTTTTTTAATTTTTCGTTCACCTTTACACCTGTTGTTTTGGGTCATCCCTGGCTAGTGCGCCATAACCCTTCTATTAATTGGTCTAGTAATACTATCCTATCCTGGAATGTTTCTTGTCATGTGACCTGTTTAATGTCTGCTATCCCTCCTGTTTCCTCTGTCTCTTCTTCACAGGAGGAGCCTGGCGATTTGACAGGGGTGCCGGAGGAGTATCACGATCTGCGCACGGTGTTCAGTCGTTCTAGTTGGCCACTTCTCTCCCTCCACACCGGTCGTATGACTGTAGTATTGATCTCCTTCCGGGAACTACTCCCCGGGGTAGATTATACTCTCTGTCGGCTCCCGAACGTAAGGCTCGAGGATTATTTGTCGGTTTCGCCGACGCCGGTACCATAGTCTCCTCCTCCTCTCCCGCCGGAGCGGGGTTTTTTTTTTTTGTTCAGAAGAAGGACGGGTCCCTGCGCCCATGCGTGATTATCGAGGGCTGAATGACATAACAGTTAAGAATCGTTATCCGTCTCCTCTTATGTCTTCAGCCTTCGAGATCCTGCAGGGAGCCAGGTTTTTCACCAAATTGGACCTTCGTAACGCCTACCATCTCGTGCGCATCAGGGAGGGGGACGGTGGAAGACGGCGCAACACTCCGTTAGGGCACTTGAATACCGGGTTCTTCCTTTCGTCTCGTTAACGCCCAGCGTTTTCAGGCACTAGTTAACGACGTCCTGAGAGACATGCTGAACATTTTTGTTTTCGTTTACATGGACGATATCCTGATTTTTTCACCGTCTCTCTCGATTCATGTTCAGCACGTGCGACGCGTCCTCCAGCGCCTTTTGGAGAACTGTCTTTATGTGAAGGCTGAGAAGTGCACTTTTCATGCCGCCTCTGTCCCTTTTCTCGGTTCCGTTATTTCCGCTGAGGGCATTAAGATGGATCCCGCTAAGGTCCAGGCTGTCATTGATTGGCCCGTTCCTAAGTCACGCGTCGAGCTGCAGCGCTTTCTGGGCTTCGCTAATTTCTATCGTCGTTTCATCCGTAATTTCGGTCAGGTGGCAGCTCCCCTCACAGCCCTTACTTCTGTTAAGACGTGCTTTAAGTGGTCCGTTTCCGCCCAGGGAGCTTTTGATCTTCTTAAGAATCGTTTTACATCCGCACCTATTCTTGTTACACCTGACATCTCTAGTCAGTTTGTTGTTGAGGTTGACGCGTCAGAGGTGGGCGTGGGAGCCATTCTTTCTCAGCGCTCTCTCTCTGACGGCAAGGTCCATCCTTGCGCGTTTTTCTCTCATCGCTTATCGCCGTCAGAACGTAACTCATGATGTTGGTAATCGCAACTGCTCTCGCCATCCGCTAGCCCTAGGCGAATGGCGACAGTGGTTGGAGGGGGCGACTGTCTTTTTGTCGTTTGGACTGACCATAGGAACCTTGAGTACATCCGTTCAGCCAAACGACTTAATGCGCGTCAGGCTCGTTGGGCTCTGTTTTTCGCTCGTTTCGAGTTTGTTATTTCTTATCGTCCGGGCTCAAAAAACACCAAGCCTGATGCTTTATCTCGTCTCTTCAGTTCTTCTGAGGTCTCCACCGACCCCGAGGGGATTCTCCCTGAGGGGCGTGTTGTCGGGTTGACTGTCTGGGGAATTGAGAGGCAGGTAAAGCAAGCACTCGCTCACACTCCGTCGCCGCGAGCTTGTCCTAGGAACCTTCTGTTCGCTCCCCGTTCCTACTCGTCCGGTCGTTCTCTTCAGTGGGCCCACTTCTGCCAAGTTAGCCGGCCACCCTGGCGTTCGGGGTACGTTCGTTTCCATTCGCCAGCGTTTCTGGTGGCCCACTCGGGAACGTGACGCGCGTCGATTTGTCGCCGCTTGTTCGGTCTGCGCGCAGACTAAATCTGGGAACTCTCCTCCTGCCGGCCGTCCTCAGACCGCTTCCCATTCCCTCTCTCGACCGTGGTCTCACATCGCTTTAGATTTTATCACCGGACTGCCTTCATCAGCGGGGAAGACAGTTATTCTTACGGTTGTCGATAGATTCTCTAAGGCGGCTCATTTCATTCCTCTCGATAAGCTCCCTTCTGCTAAGGAGACGGCTCAGATCATTATCGAGAATGTTTTCCGAATTCATGGCCTTCCGTCTGACGTCGTTTCCGACAGAGGCCCGCAGTTCACGTCTCAATTTTGGAGGGAGTTTTGCCGTTTGATTGGGGCTTCCGCTCAGTCTCTCGTCCGGCTTTCATCCCCAGTCTAACGGTCAAGCCGAACGGGCCAATCAGACTGTTGGTCGCATTTTACGCAGTCTTTCTTTTCGTAACCCTGCGTCTTGGTCAGAACAGCTCCTGGGCAGAGTACTGCCCACAACTCGCTTCCCTCGTCTGCTACCGGTCTATCCCCTTTTCAGAGTAGCCTCGGGTACCAGCCTCCGCTGTTCTCATCTCAGCTCGCCGAGTCCTGCGTCCCTCCGCTCAGGCTTTTTGTCCAGCGCTGCGAGCGCACCTGGAAGGGGGTCAGGTCGGGCACTTTGCCGTAATAGGGCGCAGACTGTGAGGGCCGCGACAAGCGTAGGACCAAGAGTCCTAGATATTGCTGCGGTCAGAGAGCATGGGTCTTCCACTCAGAACCTTCCCCTTAAGACAGCTTCTCGCAAGTTGGCCCCGCGGTTCATTGGTCCGTTCCGTATTTCTCAGGTCATTAATCCTGTCGCAGTGCGACTTTTCTCCCGCGCTATCTTCGTCGCGCTCACCCGGTCTTCCATGTCTCCTGTGTTAAGCCCGCTTCTTCGCGCCCCCGCTCGTCCCTCCCCCATCCTTGTCGAGGGCGCACCCATCTACAGGGTTCGTAAGATTTTGGACATGCGCCTCGGGGCCGTGGTCATCAGTACCTAGTGGATTGGGAGGGGTACGGTCCTGAGGAGAGGAGTTGGGTTCCCTCTCGGGACGTGCTGGACCGTTCGCTGATCGATGATTTCCTCCGTTGCCGCCAGGTTTCCTCCTCGAGTGCGCCAGGAGGCGCTCGGTGAGTGGGGGGGGTACTGTCATGTCTTGTTATGTCTGTTCCTGTCCTTTCTCTTCACTCTGTCTCTCTCTGCTGGTCTTTTTAGGTTACCTTCTCTGTCTCTCATTCTTCAGCTGTTCTACATCTCCCCTAACTAGCTCATTCACTCTTTCCCACCTGTTCTCTCTTCCCCCTCTGATTAGGTCTCTATTTCTCTCTCTGTTCCTGCTACTTTCAGTGTCTGATTCTTGTTTGTGTTTTTGATGCCAGAAGCAAGCTGTCGTCTCGTTTGCTTCCACCTTGTCCTATCCTGTCGGAGTCTGCCTGGCAGGTGCATCCTGCACTATACTAACGTTCTTTTTGTTCCATTGACTACGTTGGAAGAGGATTTATGCCATTCCTGTTTTTCATTAAAGAACTCTGTTTTCTGTTAAAACCGCTTTTGGGTCTTCACTCAAGGTACAGTCATGGCCAAAAGCTTTGAGAATGACACAAATATTAATTTTCACAAAGTTTGCTGCTTCCGTGTCCTTAGATATTTTTTGTCAGATGTTACTGTGGAATACTGAAGTATAATTACATTACAGTACAAGCATTTCATAAGTGTCAAAGGCTTTTATTGACAATTACATGAAGTTGATGAAAAGAGTCAACACCATGATAGATTGTAACATTAGCAGACCATTTTATGTATTTGGGTTCATAGTGCAGCTATGACCTATTGAAATAGTAATTTGTGTATTTCCAGAACTGCTGTGGATTTTTAAGAATATTCATATTTCTTAATTTTCTATCGGACTCCCAGTCAGATGGATCTTTGGTACTACAATACTAATCCTCATTTAATTGTGTTGGACTAATGATTAGATCAGAAAGATGTAAGACAAGTGTGCAAGGCAATATATAAATACTTCTATTTCGTCACCTGATTTCTGATCTAAATGTTGTAACTGACATTCATAGCTAAATAATTCATGATGCAGAATTTTGTATCATGTAAGTAGCCCAAACCTATTGATGTTACAGCATACTGACACTGTCATTCATATTCCATTCACCCATTTTTATATTGTAACATTAATAAATTTGGTGGTGCTTTGATCTTTTAATATTTTCCAATACCCATAGATGATGGAATGATCACTGAAAAACTAGCCTATGAATGTCACTGCTCAAAAAAATAAAGGGAACACTAAAATAACACATCAAGGTGACAGAAGAGAAATATTTTATAAATGCTTTTGCTTTTACACAGTTGAATGTGCTGACTAATCAAAATCCAACACAAATTATCAATGGAAATCCAAATTTATCCAACCCATATGTTACCCTGATTTAGAGAAACTTTTCAAAAATCGGCAGAATGAACACCTCTGATCACAGGCAAACACAGTAAACTACGATGTAATGTCACATACAAACAGCATGAAAATGTTGCTTGTATATAATTCCTTCTGTATCTAAATGCTCTCCTTCTCTCACTTTTTTCCCTTTGTTTTTGGACTTCAGTGCACACCACATCAGCTGTCTGTGACCAGGCAAATAAATACTTTCCAAGCCAAACCTTCATCATAACCACTAACCTCAAATACACAGCCCACATTGTTGTCATCATATTAGCTAATGACGTTAGTACTGTCATTGTTATGTACTTGAGTGAAGACCCAAAGTGGTTTTAACAGAAACAGAGTTCTTTAATGAAAACAGGAATGGCATAGATCCTCTTCCGACGCTAAGTCAATAATGGCACAATAGAATACCCGCAGAGAGGGTGACAAATGAAATATAAAGTCCTCTGATGAATAGCTGGGTAGCGGCGACAGGCTGCAGGTCGCCTGTGGGTCGGTGGTCACAGAGGAACGGTGTAGCTGATCACACGAGGCATATGATGAACTGGACACGTGCAAACAAAAGATAGTTAGTAGAGTGCAGGATGCACCTGCCAGGCAGACTCCGACAGGATAGGACTAGGAGGAAGCAAACGGCGATAGCTTGCTTCTGGCATGAGAAACACAAGCGAGAATCTGACACCGGAAGTAGCAGGAACAGAGAGAGAAATAGAGACCTAATCAGAGGAAAAAAGTGGAACAGGTGGGGAAAGGGTGAATGAGCTAGTTAGGGAGTATTAAGGAACAGCTGGAGAAGGAGAGAAAGAGTATGCACCTAATAAGACCAGCAGAGAGAGACAGAGTGAAGAGAAAGGACAGGAACAGACATAATAAGACATGACA
>NW_027001940.1:0-6892 GCF_036934945.1 Oncorhynchus masou masou
GGCCTGTTGTGGTGGGTGATTCTGTAACGGCTTTCTTCTGTTGAAGGAGGAGCGGACCAAAATGCAGCGTGGTATTTTTGAGACATGTTTAATGAAGAACGGAAAAACACGAACAATACAAAAACAACAAACGGAACGTGAAAACCTAAACAGTCCTATCTGGTGAAGACACAGAGACAGGAACAATCACCCACGACACACTCAAAGAATATGGCTGCCTAAATATGGTTCCCAATCAGAGACAACTATAATCACCTGACTCTGATTGAGAACTGCCTCAGGCAGCCATAGACTATACTATACGCCCCACACAACCCCAAGATGAAACATTCCACAAATAAACCCATGTCACACCCTGGCCTGACCCAATAAATGAAGATAAACATAATAAATATAGACCAGGGCGTGACAGATACCCTTTGGATTTATCATTTTAGAATGTCAGTGTACTAGCTAGTACACAGTGCAGATTTTAATCATGACCAAAGGGACGGCCTAAGTGCCAAATTATCCTAGGTCGATTTAAAACAGCATAATTCTGCGGTTCTGGTGAGAACTGGCAAAATGTTTCACAAACTCATCCATGTTGAAGGAGAGTGTTCTCCTTGGCGCAACACTGAGAATCTGAGGTGACTTAATTAACTCAGTCATCAACCATTGTTGTCCAAAAGGGGGTTTTAATCCATTTTAAAGCTGAGAAGCTCTCTCTCTGCAAGAAGCTCTGCTGTAACAACAGAAATTGAACAAAGTCGAAATAGCTCATGGAAGACTCTTTCCTCATCACCATATTTTTTTGTTTGTTACTTGCACCCCAGTATCTCTACTTGCACATCCATCCTTCTGCACATCTATCACTCCAGTGTTTGATTGCTAAATTGTAATTATTTCGCCACTGTGGCCTATTTATTGACTTACCTCCCTAATCTTACAACATTTGCACACACTGTAATATAGACTTTGTTTTTCCCATGTGTAACTCTGTGTTGTTTGTTTCGCACTGCTTTGCTCTATCTTGGCCAGGTCACAGTTGTAAATGAGAACTTGCTGTCATAACTTGCCTACCTTGTTAAATAAAGGTGATAAAAGATAGCTCTTTGGAAACTCACCATCCTTTGGTCACTATTTCTATGTACTATAGTGCTCATTATCAATGAGTCGTGAAATATTAAGCTTGTTTTAGGCTGTCTTTTACACACTGTTTGTACACTTATTTTGCAGTGCTCTGCCATCTCTTCAACCTCCTTCCATAGTTCTCAAAGTAACCCTCTACTTCTGTAGTCCTGTAATGTGTCTGTAAGGGCACCTACTGAATCCCACAGCCCTTGCTAGGTCAAGAGAGCTTGATTGGAGCATGTCAGAAAGACATTTGGCATCACCAAGCACAAAAGGTAACCAAAGTCCTATGAAATGTAATTCTATCAGAGAAAGAAGGCCTGCTGGAAGCCTGTCCCTCAGATTACTGCATGCCATGTACAGTGCCTTGCGAAAGTATTCGGCCCCCTTGAACTTTGCGACCTTTAGCCACATTTCAGGCTTCAAACATAAAGATATAAAACTGTATTTTTTGTGAAAAATCAACAACAAGTGGGACACAATCATGAAGTGGAACGACATTTATTGGATATTTCAAACTTTTACAACAAATCAAAAACTGAAAAATTGGGCGTGCAAAATTATTCAGCCCCTTTACTTTCAGTGCAGCAAACTCTCTCCAGAAGTTCAGTGAGGATCTCTGAATGATCCAATATTGACCTAAATGACTAATGATGATAAATACAATCCACCTGTGTGTAATCAAGTCTCCATATAAATGCACCTGCACTGTGATAGTCTCAGAGGTCCGTTAAAAGCGCAGAGAGCATCATGAAGAACAAGGAACACACCAGGCAGGTCCGAGATACTGTTGTGAAGAAGTTTAAAGCCGGATTTGGATACAAAAAGATTTCCCAAGCTTTAAACATCCCAAGGAGCACTGTGCAAGCGATAAAATTGAAATGGAAGGAGTATCAGACCACTGCAAATCTACCAAGACCTGGCCGTCCCTCTAAACTTTCAGCTCATACAAGGAGAAGACTGATCAGAGATGCAGCCAAGAGGCCCATGATCACTCTGGATGAACTGCAGAGATCTACAGCTGAGGTGGGAGACTCTGTCCATAGGACAACAATCAGTCGTATATTGCACAAATCTGGCCTTTATGGAAGAGTGGCAAGAAGAAAGCCATTTCTTAAAGATATCCATAAAAAGTGTCGTTGAAAGTTTGCCACAAGCCACCTGGGAGACACACCAAACATGTGGAAGAAGGTGCTCTGGTCAGATGAATCCAAAATGGAACTTTTTGGCAACAATGCAAAACGTTATGTTTGGCGTAAAAGCAACACAGCTCATCACCCTGAACACACCATACCCACTGTCAAACATGGTGGTAGCAGCATCATGGTTTGGGCCTGCTTTTCTTCAGCAGGGACAGGGAAGATGGTTACAATTGATGGGAAGATGGATGGAGCCAAATACAGGACCATTCTGGAAGAAAACCTGATGGAGTCTGCAAAAGACCTGAGCCTGGGACGGAGATTTGTCTTCCAACAAGACAATGATCCAAAACATAAGGCAAAATCTACAATGGAATGGTTCAAAAATAAACATATCCAGGTGTTAGAATGGCCAAGTCAAAGTCCAGACCTGAATCCAATCGAGAATCTGTGGAAAGAACTGCAAACTGCTGTTCACAAATGCTCTCCATCCAACCTCACTGAGCTCGAGCTGTTTTGCAAGGAGGAATGGGAAAAAAATTCAGTCTCTCGATGTGCAAAACTGATACATAGCAAAAATACATACAAAACTGAGACATACCCCAAGCGACTTACAGCTGTAATCGCAGCAAAAGGTGACGCTACAAAGTATTAACTTAAGGGGGCTGAATAATTTTGCACGCCCAATTTTTCAGTTTTTGATTTGTTAAAAAAGTTTGAAATATCCAATAAATGTCGTTCCACTTCATGATTGTGTCCCACTTGTTGTTGATTCTTCACAAAAAAATACAGTTTTATATCTTTATGTTTGAAGCCTGAAATGTGGCAAAAGGTCGCAAAGTTCAAGGGGGCCGAATACTTTCGCAAGGCACTGTATCTGCATGCCCACCTTACATCTGTAAGTCTCTGTAGTTCCCTGGGATGCTGCTGTGGATACAGCTCTTTCTGAACTCCAAGCCACTTGAGATGAACCGACGAGCCAGATACAAAGTTATGAAGCTTATGCAGGAGAGCAAAAAAGGGAACTGCCTCAGGCACGGATTTTACACCATCGACAAGAACCAAATTCAAACAATGAGCACATAAAATGCAAATCTTGCACTGTTTTTAATCTGTGCAGACACACCAGAATGCTTTCCGCTCATGACAGATGCACCGCCATAGCCTTGCCCCACAAGATTATTTCTGTAGCCCAGACCAAGTTTTTCAAGGCAATCAATTTTCAGTTTTTTGTGAGACCTACTGCATCTAAACTTTCAGCTGACTGAAAGTGTAAAAAACTTTTGTGGATGGCCCCGTTGTAATAGTAGCTCACTGTCACGTTCATCGTCAAGGAAATGACCGGACCAAGGTGCAGTGTGGTAAGCGTTCATTCTTTTATTTTAAATATCTCCAACAAAACTGTTAACAAATCATTAAACATCAAAACGACCGTGAAGCTCTGTAAAGGCTATACATGTCACTATCTAAGACAACAACCCACAAATGAGAAGAGGAAAAAAGGCTGCCTAAGTATGATTCCCAATCAGAGACAACGATAGACAGCTGTCCCTGATTGAGAATCATACCCGGCCAAAAACAAAGAACCAGGAAGCTGTCACGCCTTGGTCTTAGTATTTTGTGTTTTCATTAATTAGTTGGTCAGGCCAGGGTGTGACATGGGTTTATGTTGTTGTATTTCGTAGTGTTTTTTTTTAGTTATTGGGATTGCGGCTGAGTAGGGGTGTTGCATAGGTTTGGCTGCCTGAGGCGGTTCTCAATCAGAGTCAGGTGATTCTCGTTGTCTCTGATTGGGAACCGTATTTAGGTAGCCTGGGTTTCACTTTGTATTTCGTGGGTGATTGTTCCTGTCTCTGTGTCGTTTCACCAGATAGGCTGTATTTAGGTTTCACGTTCCGTTTTGTTGTTTTGTATTTGTCTCAGTATTTTCATGTAATCGTCATTTGTTTTCATTAAAAAACATGAGTAACCAACACGCTGCATTTCGGTCCGACTTTCTTGCGACAAACGAAGAACGCCGTTACAGAATCACCCACCACACACGGACCGAGCAGCGTGTTAACAGGCAGGAGCCACAGGAGAGGCAACAGAAGCAGCTTCAGTGGGAGAGGCTGCACCACTTGGAGAATTGGACATGGGAGGAAGAACTGGACGGAAAAGGACCCTGGGCTCAGCCTGGTGAATATCGCCGCCCAAGGAGGAACTAGAGGCGGCTAAAGCGGGAGGCGCTGGTATGAGGAGGCAGCACGGCGACGTGGATGGAAGCCCGGTAATCAGCCCCAAAATTTCTTGGGGGGGGCTTTCAGGGAGTATGGCTAAGCCAGGTAGGAGACCTGCGCAAACTCCCTGTGCTTACCGGGGGCTAGAGAGACCGGGCAGGCACCGTGTTATGCAGTGGTGCGCACGGTGTCCCCAGTGCGGTGCATAGCCCGGTGCGGTATATTTCAGCTCCGCGTATCGGCCGGGCTAGATTGAGCGTCGAGCCAAATGCCATGAAGCCGGCTCTACGCATCTGGTCCCCAGTGCGTCTCCTTGGGCCGGCTTACATGGCACCAGCCTTGCGCTCGGTGTCTCCGGTTCGCCTACATAGCCCAGTGCGGGTTATTCCACCTCGCCACACTGGCAGGGCGACCGAGAGTATTCAACCGGGTAAGGTTGGGCAGGCTCGGTGCTCAAGAGCTCCAGTGCGCCTGCACGGTCCGGTCTATCCAGTACCACCTCCACACCCCAGCCCTCCGGTAGCAGCTCCCCGCACCAGGCTTCCTGTGCGTGTCTTCGGCCCAATACCACCAGTGCCAGCACCACGCATCAGGCCTACAGTGCGCCTCGCCTCTCCTGCGCTGTCGGAGCCTTTCTTCTCTCCTGTGCTGTCGGAGTCTCCCGCCTGTTCAGCGCTATCAGAGCCTTTCTCCTCTCCAGCGCTGCCGGAGCCTCCTGCCGTTTCGGAGCAACTAGAGCTGTCAGTCTGCATGGAGCAGCTAGAGCTGCCAGTCTGCATGGAGCAGCTAGAGCTGCTAGTCTGCATGGAGCAGCTAGAGCTGCCAGTCTGCATGGAGCTGCCAGTCTGCATGAAGCTGCCAGTCTGCATGGAGCTGCCAGTCTGCAAGGAGCTGCCAGTCTGCAAGGAGCAGCTAGAGCTGCTAGTCTGCATGGAGCAGCTAGAGCTGCCAGTCTGCATGGAGCAGCTAGAGCTGCTAGTCTGCATGGAGCAGCTAGAGCTGCCAGTCTGCATGGAGCTGCCAGTCTGCATGAAGCTGCCAGTCTGCATGGAGCTGCCAGTCTGCAAGGAGCTGCCAGTCGGCAAGGAGCTGCCAAAGCTGTTAGTCTGCATGGAACAGTCAGAGCTGCCAGTCTGCATGGAGCAGCTAGAGCTGTCAGTCTGCATGGAGCAGCTAGAGCTGCCAGTCTGCATGGAGCAGCTAGAGCTGCTAGTCTGCATGGAGCAGCTAGAGCTGCCAGTCTGCATGGAGCTGCCAGTCTGCATGGAGCTGCCAGTCTGCAAGGAGCTGCCAGTCTGCAAGGAGCTGCCAGTCTGCAAGGAGCTGCCAGTTGGCAAGGAGCTGCCAAAGATGTTAGTCTGCATGGAACAGTCAGAGCTGTCAGTTTGCAAGAAGCCACCAGAGCTGTCAATCTGCATGGAGCAGCCAGAGCCGCCAGTCAGCATGGAGCAGCCAGAGCCGTCAGTCAGCATGAAGCAGCCAGAGCCGTCAGTCTGCCAGGATCCGCCAGTCAGCCAGACTCTTCCAGATCTGCCAGTCAACCAGACTCTTCCAGATCCGCCAGTCAGCCAGACTCTTCCAGATCTGCCAGTCAGCCAGACTCTTCCAGATCCGCCAGTCAGCCAGACTCTTCCAGATCCGCCAGTCAGCCAGACTCTTCCAGATCTGCCAGTCAGCCAGACTCTTCCAGATCTGCCAGTCAGCCAGACTCTTCCAGATCTGCCAGTCTGCCAGACTCTTCCAGATCTGCCAGTCTGCCAGACTCTTCCAGATCTGCCAGTCTGCCAGACTCTTCCAGATCTTCCAGTCTGCCAGACTCTTCCAGATCTGCCAGTCAGCCAGACTCTTCCAGATCTGCCAGTCAGCCAGACTCTTCCAGATCTGCCAGTCAGCCAGACTCTTCCAATTCTGCCAGTCAGCCAGACTCTTCCAGATCTGCCAGTCAGCCAGACTCCTCCAGATCCGCTAGTCAACCAGACTCTTCCAGATCCGCTAGTCAACCAGACTCTTCCAGATCCGCTAGTCAACCAGACTCTTCCAGATCCGCCAGTCAGCCAGGATCTGCCGGATTCAACTGCCTGGCTGGGCTTCATCTCAGTACTGGGCTTCCTCTCAGTGCTGGGCTTTCTCTCAGTCCCAAGCTGCCCCTCAGTCCCGAGCTGCCCCTCAGTCCCGAGCTTCCCCTCAGTCCCAAGCTGCCTCAGTCCCGAGCTGCCCCTCAGTCACGAGCTGCTCCTCAGTTCAGTGGGGTTCTGGGTGAGGACTATTAGGCCATGGTCGGCGGCGAGGGTGGATCATCCCAGGACGCGAAGGGGAGGAACTATGACATTTATGGAGTGGGGTCCACGTCCCGAGCCGGAACCGCCACCATGGACAGACGCCCACCCCGGACCTCCCTATGGTTTTGAGGTGCGTCCGGGT
>NW_027001941.1:0-6891 GCF_036934945.1 Oncorhynchus masou masou
CCCTATACCAATCCAACCTCGATAAACACATCTCCTATACCAATCCAACCTCGATAAACACATCCCCTATACCAATCCAACCTCAATAAACACATTGCCTATACCAATCCAACCTCGATAAACACATCCCCTATATCAGTCCAACCTCGATAAACACATCCCCTATACCAATCCAACCTCGATAAACACATCCCCTATACCAATCCAACCTCGATAAACACATCCCCTATACCAATCCAACCTCGATAAACCCTTCCCCTATACCAATCCAACCTCGATAAACCCTTCCCCTATACCAATCCAACCTCGATAAACACATCCCCTATAAACCAATCCAACCTCGTTAAACACATCCCCTATACCAATCCAACCTCGATAAACCCTTCCCCTATACCAATCCAACCTCGATAAACACATCCCCTATACCAATCCAACCTCGATAAACACATCCCCTATACCAATCCAACCTCGATAAACACATCCCCTATACCAATCCAACCTCGATAAACACATCCCCTATACCAATCCAACCTCGATAAACACATCCCCTATACCAATCCAACCTCGATAAACCCTTCCCTATACCAATCCAACCTCGATAAACACATCCCCTATACCAATCCAACCTCGATAAACCCTTTCCCTATACCAATCCAACCTTGATAAACCCTTCCCTATACCAATCCAACCTTGGAAATTCCTCACTCAAGGGAGGGTCATGGAGGAGTGCGGGGCAAATGGAAATGTGTTGAGAGTGGTTATTGATTTCAGGTGGACTTAGCTGTCAGCAACAGGAGCCTGGGGGTGAAGTGGGGGCAAGGTGATGAAATGAGCCCAAAGAGAATGCACCTCAACTGGGATCATATACTTGTCAGACCCCCTGGACCCCCTGGATGAGCCGGGAGGCATGGAGGTGGTGGGGTAAGGGACAGCTGTCAGTGTGGAGTGACCAGGAGGGTTGGTTGGAGGGTACAGATAGGGCAGGCATGGGTGGGGTGATGAGAGGAGGGTAAAAGTCTGGAAACTTGAACCAGGCAGAGATACTTCGTCAATTCACTAAAGCACCACTATATAATAACTTCAGCTTTCTCTCAGTGGAGCTGTCCTCATGAGACAACATTTATCTGGATAGAGCCAGTCAGTCATTAGTCAGAGAGATACAGTGTCATTTGGTTTACACTGGATTGAAACAGTTTCCTACAAATGATACATTCAATAAATTCACAACTTACTACTATGCACCTTTTTGTTGATTTCTTCCCATGTAGCTTATTCATTGGTATCAGATAACAATGCTTTCCTGTTTACAGTCCACATTCCTCTATTCCATCAGGGGTTTGAGTAACAGCCACCAAAACGACAGTCTTTGAATAACCAATGTGACTCATGCATCCTATATGACCTTGTGAATCCAATTTACCAACTCACACCCCAATGGCTACAATCGAGGGATATCTCTAGCTTACTTCAACCACAGCTTGCTACAGCCACAGCTGTCATTCCACAGATCTAGTACAGCATGTAGAGTTGAAGTCGGAATTTTACATACACCTCTAGCCAAATACATTTCAAACTCAGTTTCTCACAATTTGTGACAATTAATCATTTTAAAAATTCCCTGGTCTTAGGTCAGTCAGGATCACCACTTTATTTTAAGAATGTGAAATATCAGAATAATAGTAGAGAGAATGATTTATTTCAGCTTTTATTTATGTCATCGCATTCCCAGTGGGTCAGAAGTTTGCATACACTCATTTACTATTTGGTAGTGTTGCCTTTAAATTGTTTAACTTGGGTCAACCTTTCAGGTGGCCTTCCACAAGCTTCCCACAATAAGTTGGGTGAATTTTGGCCCATTCCTCCTGACAGAGCTGGTGGAACTGAGTCAGGTTTGTAGGCCACTTTGCTGCACACGCTTTTACAGTTCTGCCCACACATTTTTGATAGGATTGAGGTCAGGGCTTTGTGATGGCCACTCCAATACCTTGACTTTGTTGTCCTTAAGCCATTTTGCCACAACTTTAGAAGTATGCTTGGGGTCATTGCCCATTTGGAAGATCCATTTGTGACCAAGCTTTAACTTCCTGACTGATGTCTTGAGATTTTGCTTCAATACATTCACAGAATTTTTCTTCCTCATGATGCACCATCTATTTGTGACATTTCTCCAAAAAGTAAGACCTTTGTCCCCATGTGCAGTTGCAAACCGTAGTCTGTCTTTTTTATGGCGGTTTTGGAGCAGTGGCTTCTTCCTTGCTGAGCGGCCTTTCAGGTTATATCGATATAGGACTCGTTTTACTGTGGATATAGATACTTTTAGACCTGTTTCCTCCAACATCTTCACAAGGTCCTTTGCTGTTGTTCTGGGTTTGTACTTTTCGCACCAAAATACGTTCATCTCTAGGAAACAGAACGCGTCTCCTTCCTGAGCGGTATGACGGCTACGTGGTCCCATGGTGTTTATACTTGCATACTATTGTTTGTACAGAAGAACATAGTACCTTCAGGCCTTTGGAAATTGTTCCCAAGGAAGAACCAGACTTTTGGGGGTCTAAAAATAATTCTGATGTCTTAGCTCATTTCTTTTGACTTTCCCATGATGTCAAGAAAAGATGCACTGAGTTTGAAGGTAGGCCTTGAAATACATCCACAGGTACACCTCCAATTGACTCAAATGATGTCAATTAGCCTATCAGAAGCTTCTAAAGCTATGACATCATTTTCTGGAATTCTTCCAAGCTGTTTAAAGGCTTAGTGTATGTCCATTTCTGTCCCACAGAATTTGTGATACAGTGAATTATAGTTTAAATAGTCTGTAAACAATTGTTGGGAAAATGTCTTGCGTCACGTACAAAGTAGATGTCCTAACCGACTTGCCAAAACTATAGTTTGTTAACAAGAAATTTGTGGAGTGGTTGAAAAACAATTTGTAATGACTCCAACCTAGGTGTATGTAAACTTCTGACTTCAACTGTATGTTCTCCCAATAACATATGTTAGCCGTATAGTCACACTGTCAATGTCAAGTGTTTTGCTAGTCTGATGACATCCTGTTGACTTTGAGCTCCGAGGATCTTGGGATCACTTCGTTGTAGGTATTTGATGAATTTTTATAAACCTTGGATGTTGAAGTGCGTTTGCGTAAAACATCCGCATAAATGTTGTACCTATTGCTTGGCAACCACTGCCAAAGTTTTAAGGTTATTCCTTAGTCATTTCGGAAAATCTCTGTGTTCGATTTATAGCTTCATGAATACACAACATTGATTTATAAACAGAGATCAGAAATAGACAGAATGGAGACAGTTAGAGGCGTTGAGTCATTGCTGCCATTCCTTGTGAAAACAACTTTGAGGCTTTTGCTGAATGAGGCTTTGCTTGGAGTTCAAAGAAGTAGTGAGCTCGATATTAGAATTGCAGATCAACCATTGCATTGGTTTAGAGATGTATAATCCTTTATTTACACTCTGCTGTGACAGATTTGTCCCATTGTATTTATTTGTTTATACATTGCATTAAGCAAATCCATTTTCCTTTTGGGAGTTTTGCTGGGGAGATGTGGAGGTAATTCTTTATTAGACACCATTTTAGTCTTTTTGTGGATTGAAAGGAATGTGCTTTAGCTTTAGCTTTAGCTTAGGCATAAAGCTGCTCGCCGAGAAACAACAAGTATTCTGTTCACACTGCAAGGAACAATTAGCCAAGGATTTGTCTCTGTGTATGACAGAGCTTTTAGAGGTCAACAGCTCTGTTAACCCAGAGCAGATGACCTTTCAGAGATAGTGTCCCAGCATAAACAGCCCTGTTATGAGAGAGAGAGAGAGAGAGAGAGAGAGAGAGAGAGAGAGAGAGAGAGAGAGAGAGAGAGAGAGAGAGAGAGAGAGAGAGAGAGAGAGAGATGAGCAAGTGAAAAAGGTCATTGTACAGTTACTGCATCCTGCTTCCAATTGAGCTTTTACTGACAATAGTGTTTTGTTTGAAAATGAAAACATTATACACTAAATAGTTATTTCAACAATTCAGATATAAAAAGAGGGGGCCTAAAATACTACTCGTTTGATGCATTCATTTATTTCTCTGCAGGACCCCGCCCCCTTCACTTTCTAGATGACTTTAAAGTGAAGGCTTCAGTGACAACGTCCTGTTTGGCTGTTGGTCCTCATCAGTGTATCTTGAGCAAACAGTTCATCTCAATATTCTATTTGAGTCCCTCATTATTATCCTCTTCCTGTTTACCTCCTTGTGCTTCTGTTCGGAACTCTGGGATTGATTAAAGCAGCCAATCGGATTAACAGTTAGCGCCGACCCTGGTTTCCAGTAGGCTCCACAATCTTTGACTTTCTGGTGAAGAGTTGCTAGTTAACTGCTGCTGGGAGTTAGCAGTTTTGGTTCACTTGTTGCATACTGTTACACAGTTTGAAAATTGACTGTCTTATTAGATTGTTATTAGATTGAAGTTGGATAAGCACTCAATGCTAACTCCTTGTTTCTTTGTTTTCTGGCCTCTCAGCCTGAGCTAAATGTTATTTAACCAGCTCTGATATGATCCTATGGGAACACTAAAGCAGACAATACAATCTGTCTATTCTCAAATGACCTGTACACCATCACATAGGGTTGTTTTCTGTATCTCTATTAAGAATTGCTGTGATCACAAGGATACGGTAATTTTATTAATTTCATATAGCCATGAACACGTACAACATTATAGACATTCACTAGATGTACTAGTTTTGGGAAATGCACAATACTGAAGTCTACAGTAAAAACTAAATAAGGATCAAATCAAATGGTCTTTGTCACATGCGCCGAATACTTACAACCCCTTAACCAACAATGCAGCTTTTAAGAAAAAATAAGTGTTAAGAAAATATTTACAAAATAAACTAAAGTTGAAAAATAAATACAAAAAACACAATCAAATAACAGTGAAGAGGCTTTATACAGGGGATACAGGTACTGAGTCAATGTGCAGGTGCCAAATGTTGAGGTTTGAAACATGCTCAGGATCACACAGGCTAAATGTTGAGGGTTTGAAACATGCTCAGGATCACACAGGCTAAATGTTGTGGGTTTGAAACATGCTCAGGATCACACAGGCTAAATGTTGAGGGTTTGAAACATGCTCAGGATCACACAGGCTAAATGTTGAGGTTTGAAACATGCTCAGGATCACACAGGCTAAATGTTGAGGGGTCTGAAACATGCTCAGGATCACACAGGCTAAATGTTGAGGGTTTGAAACATGCTCAGGATCACACAGGCTAAATGTTGAGGGTCTGAAACATGCTCAGGATTACACAGGCTAAATGTTGAGGGTTTCAAACATGCTCAGGATCACACAGGCCAAATGTTGTGGGTTTGAAACATCTCAGGATCACACAGGCTAAATGTTGTGGGTTTGAAACATGCTCAGGATCACACAGGCTAAATGTTGAGGGTCTGAAACATGCTCAGGATTACACAGGTTAAATGTCGAGGGTTTCAAACATGCTCAGGATCACACAGGCTAAATGTTGTGGGTTTGAAACATGCTCAGGATCACACAGGCTAAATGTTGAGGGTTTGAAACATGCTCAGGATCACACAGGCTAAATGTTGAGGGTCTGAAACATGCTCAGGATCACACAGGCTAAATGTTGAGGGTCTGAAACATGCTCAGGATCACACTGGCTAAATGTTGAGGGTTTGAAACATGCTCAGGATCACACAGGCTAAATGTTGAGGGTTTGAAACATGCTCAGGATCACACAGGCCAAATGTTGTGGGTTTGAAACATGCTCAGGATCACACAGGCCAAATGTTGAGGTTGGAATCATGTATTGACTGTCTGTACTGTATGTGTCTATGAATAATCTGTAACATATAAAATGAGCATCACATCTTCATGTTCTTGTCTAGATGACTTCTCCCAGTATCCCTGCCACTAACGATGAGCTGGTTAGACTGTGTTCTTCAATTGCTGAGTTACACTTGTCATTTCCATTTCACAGTCAAAGTTACTTACAAATTGTGATTGGAAATATGAATCTGTCAGTAAAAGTGTTTCCATGTACACGTATGTATTGTGGAGGGATATGTTCTTCAGGACAGCATCCGAACATCCAGGGAATTGGCTCTGGGAATCTTCAGGACAGCACCCAAACATCCAGGGAATTGGCTCTGGGAATCTTCAGGACAGCATCCGAACATCCAGGGAATTGGCTCTGGGAATCTTCAGGACAGCACCCAAACATCCAGGGAATTGGCTCTGGGAATCTTCAGGACAGCGCCCAAACATCCAGGGAATTGGCTCTGGGAATCTTCAGGACAGCACCCAAACATCCAGGGAATTGGCTCTGGGAATCTTCAGGACAGCATCCAAACATCCAGGGAATTGGCTCTGGGAATCTTCAGGACAGCACCCAAACATCCAGGGAATTGGCTCTGGGAATCTTCAGGACAGCACCCAAACATCCAGGGAATTGGCTCTGGGAATCTTCAGGACAGCACCCAAACATCCAGGGAATTGGCTCTGGGAATCTTCAGGACAGCACCCAAACATCCAGGGAATTGGCTCTGGGAATCTTCAGGACAGCACCCAAACATCCAGGGAATTGGCTCTGGGAATCTTCAGGACAGCATCCAAACATCCAGGGAATTGGCTCTGGGAATCTTCAGGACAGCATCCAAACATCCAGGGAATTGGCTCTGGGAATCTTCAGGACAGCATCCAAACATCCAGGGAATTGGCTCTGGGAATCTTCAGGACAGCACCCAAACATCCAGGGAATTGGCTCTGGGAATCTTCAGGACAGCACCCAAACATCCAGGGAATTGGCTCTGGGAATCTTCAGGACAGCACCCAAACATCCAGGGAATTGGCTCTGGGAATCTTCAGGACAGCACCCA
>NW_027001942.1:0-6887 GCF_036934945.1 Oncorhynchus masou masou
TGATGAACCAGACTCTATGGTGATGAGAGTAGAGAGTTCACTCAGGTTGGTTATTCTGAACCTGACTCTACAGTGGTGAGAGTAGAGAGTTCACTCAGATTGGTTATGATGAACCTGACTCTACGGTGATGAGAGTTCACTCAGGTTGGTTATTCTGAACCTGACTCTACAGTGATGAGAGTAGAGTTCACTCAGGTTGGTTATGATGAACCTGACTCTACAGTGATGAGAGTAGAGTTCACTCAGGTTGGTTATGATGAACCTGACTGTACAGTGATGAGAGTAGAGAGTTCACTCAGGTTGGTTATGATGAACCTGACTCTACAGTGATGAGAGTAGAGAGTTCACTCAGATTGGTTATAGGACCTCGGCCCAACACAAGACCCAACTCCATCAGCCCAACACAAGACCCAACTCCATCAGCCCAACACAAGACCCAACTCCATCAGCCCAACACAAGACCCAACTCCATCAGCCCAACACAAGACCCAACTCCATCAGCCCAACACAAGACCCAACTCCATCAGCCCAACACAAGACCCAACTCCATCAGCCCAACACAAGAGCCAACTCCATCGGCCCAACACAAGACCCAACTCCATCAGCCCAACACAAGACCCAACTCCATCAGCCCAACACAAGACCCAACTCCATCGGCCCAACACAAGACCCAACTCCATCGGCCCAACACAAGACCCAACTCCATCAGCCCAACACAAGACCCAACTCCATCAGCCCAACACAAGACCCAACTCCATCAGCCCAACACAAGACCCAACTCCATCAGCCCAACACAAGACCCAACTCTTTCGGCCCAACTCCATCAGCCCAACACAAGACCCAACTCCATCGGCCCAACACAAGACATAACTCCATCAGCCCAACACAAGACCCAACTCCATCAGCCCAACACAAGACCCAACTCTTTCGGCCCAACTCAAGACCCAACTCCATCAGCCCAACACAAGACCCAACTCCATCAGCCCAACACAAGACCCAACTCCATCGGCCCAACACAAGACATAACTCCATCAGATGTTAAAACGACCTCAAACTTTTGTTTAACAGTTTTATTTTCCTATGTACAATGGAAACTAGGAGATGTAACATCATAGAGGGTTAAATAGTGATTTAGAAACAATATTATATACACATGTAAAAACAATCAGAGGGAACAGTTTGTCACCACCTATGTACATACAGGTTGTTGTGCTCTTGATGGCGCGGTAGAATGAACTTGACAACAATGGAGAATGACGTGCTACTACTTTTAAATTGATATCAATACAGAAGCATGGTGAAACAACAGGGTGCACGCAGGCACAATTCTAAACAGGAACATACAGCTCATTTGCATATCAGTGACCTTCAACCCTGAGAGGCTGATACTATTGGCTGGGAGTTCTCCACTATTATGTTAAAGCTGTACAGCTCCATATATATGACACAGGTCAGAGAAAAACATTTTAAAACCATGACAAGTGAGGTGAGTCGTTTCATTTTGTCACTAAATTATTGCAGCCGAGTTTAAACTAACTTCCTTTGAGATCTCTAAAGGATTTTTGTTTCCACAGGTCTTACTCACCACCTAGAAAAATCAGCTAATTCATCAACAACAATGAGGTACATGTACATATTCAATCATCTGTTCCTCAAGGGCGTCTTCTTTGAAAATGGAGGATCGTCATCAGTTTGCATTGATGTCAATGGGAATATTTGAAAAGGGAGGATCGTCATCCGTTTGCATTGATGTCAATGGGAATATTTGAAAGGGAGGATCGTCATCCGCTTGCATTGATGTCAATGGGAATATTTGAAAAGGGAGGATCGTCATCCGTTTGCATTGATGTCAATGGGAATATTTGAAAGGGAGGATCGTCATCCGCTTGCATTGATGTCAATAGGAATATTTGAAAAGGGAGGATCGTCATCCATTTGCATTGATGTCAATGGGAATATTTGAAAAGGGAGGATCGTCATCAGTTTGCATTGATGTCAATGGGAATATTTGAAAAGGGAGGATCGTCATCAGTTTGCATTGATGTCAATGGGAATATTTGAAAGGGAGGATCGTCATCCGCTTGCATTGATGTCAATGGGAATATTTGACTAAAAAGTCAGGACTAAACAGGATGCTACAGTTTGGGTCTGTTTACTCAGACAAAAGGTTAAAGCCACTTCTAAATAAAAATAAAAAGCATTCTCAATTGAGATTTTTTTATTTTATTAGAAGTGTTTTTCAGTCCAGGAATAAGCTTAACCTGGGTCTGGGAAACCGACCCCCTGTATGTCCAACCCATAAACACCCGTCCTAAAGCCCACTAGATCAGACCAACCCTTGAGGTCAGTGTGATGATTACAAATAAAAGAAAAGAAACATTTAGCGTAGCAGCACTAATCAGTATGTAAAGCACATCATTCATATAAAAACAGTCTCGTCATCAGGTCAATATTTATATACGTGTTTTTAGGCCAAATATTTTCATCTGGACCATCAAAACAAACACACCACTTTTGACATATTTTCAGTTTGAATCACAACTTGTTTTGAAACAGCTCATAACTTAATGTTTACAAAAAAAAAAAAAAAAATGCTAACCTCAGTATGTCCCTATTATGCTGCTTTCATTCTCCGGAGGAATTTGCTTTTGTTTGAGGGAGTTTATAGTAAGTTGTTGATATGCAAACACTGTTGTATTGTATTGTACTACCGACTCATCTAAAAACAGGAGACCGACACGGCTGCCCTGCCAGACTGCCCTGCCAGACTGACGACTAACACAGCAGGAGACAGAAACACGAACTGGATACAAAACATCACAGGTCTGATATCGATGAAACAATTAAAGGTTCATTTACAAAGACAATCTAGGCCCGTCTATTTATAAAGCATCTCATAGTCGACCTGCTGATCTGCTGTAGGATCCAGTTTAGACCTGCTGATCTGCTGTAGAATCAGTTTAGACCTGCTGATCTACTGTAGGATCAGTTTAGACCTGCTGATCTGCTGTAAGATCAGTTTAGACCTGCTGATCTACTGTAGGATCAGTTTAGACCTGCTGATCTGCTGTAGGACCAGTTTAGACCTGCTGATCTGCTGCAATAAGATTACATGGGGGGGGTCTGATCCTAGATTATAATGAATGAGATTACATGGGGGGGGATCTGCTAGATTATAATGAATGAGATTACATGGACATGGGGGGGGGGGGTCTGATCCTAGATTCAATGAATAAGATTACATGGACATGGGGGGTCTGATCCTAGATTGTAATGAATAAGATTACATGGACATGTCTGATCCTAGATTATAATGAATGAGATTACATGGACATGTCTGATCCTAGATTACAAGAATTTACATGGACATGGGGGGGGGGGGGGGGATCTGATCCTAGATTATAATGAATGGATTACATGGACATGGAGGGTTAGATCCTAGATTACAATGAATGAGATTACATGGACATTGGGGGGTCTGATCCTAGATTATAATGAATGAGATTACATGGACATGGGGGGGTCTGATCCTAGATTATAATGAATGAGATTACATGGACTTGGGGGGGGGTCTGATCTAGATTATAATGAATAAGATTACATGGGGGGGGTCTGATCCTAGATTATAATGAATGAGATTACATGGACATGGGGGGATCTGATCCTAGATTATAATGAATGAGATTACATGGACATGGGGGGATCTGATCCTAGATTATAATGAATGAGATTACATGGACATGGGGGGGTCTGATCCTAGATTACAATGAATGAGATTACATGGACATGGGGGGGGGTCTGATCCTAGATTATAATGAATGGATATTACATGGGGGGGGGTCTGATCCTAGATTATAATGAATAAGATTACATGGACATGGGGGGGGGGGTCTGATCCTAGATTATAATGAATAAGATTACATGTCTGATCCTAGATTACAATGAATGAGATTACATGGGGGGTCTGATAGATTATAATGAATAGATTACATATAATGATCCTAGATTAAGAATTACATGGACATTGGGGGGGTCTGATCCTAGATTATAATGAATGAGATTACATGGACATGGGGGGGTCTGATCCTAGATTATAATGAATAAGATTACATGGACATGGGGGGGGGTCTGATCCTAGATTATAATGAATAAGATTACATGGACATTGGGGGGGTCTGATCCTAGATTATAATGAATGAGATTACATGGACATGGGGGGGTCTGATCCTAGATTACAATGAATGAGATTACATGGACATGGGGGGGTCTGATCCTAGATCAGCGCTTCTACTCAGCTGCTTTATGAATACAGGGCCGAAACACTAAGCTCCCTCATCAGTACTGTAGAAGGCACAGATCCAGAGACCCGTCTGGTGTCAAATGGGTACCGTCTCGTTAAGGAACTACATACCCTACATTTTAAAACTACACACAGATCAAATGTGTCCCAGTCCCCCCCCATCCCATCTGTAAACAGTTAATCTACCGTTCTGAGCAGTGTCTGCCAAGGATGTAGTGGTAACAGAAGGATCCTCTAGATTATTCTATTACTAATGCAGTGTAATAGATCTGCCCTTCACTAAATAAAAAGGTGTTTAAACAATATTTAATCTGGACGACAACTCTGGAGCCTATTTCCAGTCCCCAGCACCACAAACAACACAGAACACATGGTGGGGGAAGGGGAGAGACATATCATTGACCCAGTTTGTCTTTAATTTATTTATTTGTTTGTGTGGTGTGTGTCCTGTTGGATAGCGTCCCCATACAGTGTGTGTGTGTGTGTGTGTGTGTGTGTCCTGTTGGATAGCGTCCCCATACAGTGTGTGTGTCTTTAGTGGTGTTCTGTTATCTGGGCCGGTGGTTGGCCAACAGGAAGTCCTTGTCTTTGCAGGTAAGGCAGAGTTTAAGGTTCCGGAGAGAACCCCCGGAGCAGAAGAACGCCCAGAGACCCACGAGGAACACGATGATGTAGGTGGGAACCAGACTGCCCACGTACTGAGGGTTCTGGAATGTCTAGGAGAGAAGTAACAAAGACTGATGAGTTATGGATCTCTGGGGAAATTCATACAGAAGGTTCTGGTTCAGGAACCTCTGGGAGAAAAATACTGAGGGTTCTAGAACATCTGGGGAGAGACATGACAACAATGGCTGAGTTACTATGGGGACATGATTTGTCCCATTTGAAGTGCTGTGGGTGAAGGACAGGAATCAGTGGAGGATCCTGTGACATTATGTCCCAATGGGGACGAAGATGTTACTAAGTAAGAAAAAGTACTAGGATGTAAGACTACTGCCAACACACATTGACTTCTGAGTATTTATTCATCAACCCATCAGTCAAGTCCACCTACTGCATGAACATAATGATCTACTGTATCGGTCTATCCAGACAGCCAGCCATCCTGTCTCTCTCTTTTCTGACTTACCAGACAGGAGACGAGGAGGTGGCTGATGACGACTTTCCCACAGCCAGAGACCACCAGTGTTGTTTCTCACAGGAATCAAGAACACCACACCCCAGAACATGTGGAGCAGGACGATGGCCATGGTCATGAAGGCTGTAGGGAGACAGAGAGAGTTAGCCTCAGGATGATGGCCATGGTCATGAAGGCTGTAGGGAGACAGAGAGAGAGTTAGCCTCGGGATGATGGCGATGGTCATGAAGGCTGTAGGGAGACAGAGAGTTAGCCTCAGGATGATGGCCATGGTCATGAAGGCTGTAGGGGAGACAGAGAGAGAGTTAGCCTCAGGATGAAGTGGTCACCAGAGGCTGTGGGAGACAGAGAGAGAGTTAGCCTCAGGATGATGGCCATGGTCATGAAGGCTGTAGGGGAGACAGAGAGAGTTAGCCCCAGGATGATGGCCATGAAGCTATAAGGAGGCAGAGAGTTAGCCTCAGGATGATGGCCATGAAGGCTGTAGGGGAGACAGAGAGAGTTAGCCTCAGGATGATGGCCATGGTCATGAAGGCTGTAGGGGAGACAGAGAGAGAGTTAGCCTCAGGATGATGGCCATGAAGGCTGTAGGGGAGACAGAGAGAGTTAGCCTCAGGATGATGGCCATGAAGGCTATAGGGGAGACAGAGAAGAGTTAGTCATTCTCAGGATGATGGGCCAGGCTGTAGGGGAGACAGAGAGAGTTAGCCTCAGGATGATGGCCATGAAGGCTATAGGGGAGACAGAGAGAGTTAGCCTCAGGATGATGGCCATGGTCATGAAGGCTATAGGGGAGACAGAGAGAGAGTTAGCCTCAGGATGATGGCCATGAAGGCTATAGGGGAGACAGAGAGAGTTAGCCTCAGGACGATGGCCATGGTCATGAAGGCTGTAGGAGAGACAGAGAGAGAGTTAGCCTCAGGACGATGGCCATGGTCATGAAGGCTGTAGGGGAGACAGAGAGAGAGTTAGCCTCAGGACGATGGCCATGGTCATGAAGGCTGTAGGAGAGACAGAGAGAGAGTTAGCCTCAGGATGATGGCGATGGTCATGAAGGCTGTGGGGGAGACAGAGAGAGAGTTAGCCTCAGGATGATGGCCATGGTCATGAAGGCTGTAGGGGAGACAGAGAGAGTTAGCCTCAGGATGATGGCCATGGTCATGAAGGCTATAGGGAGACAGAGCTAGCCTCAGGTCAATCAGAAAAATGACTACTAGGCCTCCCTAGTGGTGCAGTGGTCTAACACGGAACCCAAACCGGCTGTACGCGTGCGTCATCGTGCATAACTATATTTTGTCCCTCCACACCAAACGCGATCAAGAAACGCATGTTAAAATATCAAAACAAACTCTGAACCAATTACATTAATTTGGGGAGAGGTCGAGAAGCATTAAACATTTATGGCAATTTAGCTAGCTAGCTTGCACTGCGTTTCCTGCGACACTTTGG
>NW_027001943.1:0-65000 GCF_036934945.1 Oncorhynchus masou masou
TTTGCACCTATGCCTCGTTTCCCCTGATTGTATTTAAACCCTTAGTTTCACTCAGTTCTTTGCTCTGTGTATGTATGTTAGCACCCAGCCCTAGTATTCTGTGTACTCTTGTTGATCCTGGTGGACGCTCTTGTGGAATTCTGTTTTTTGTTCTTGTTTATTTATTTTTGAGTATCTTTTGAGGCTTTTTATGCTTTACCTACCACCTTGTGGATTTACCTTTTTGTCTTGGAGGATTACCTTATGGATTACCTTGTTCTTGTGGAATTCCTTTTGAGGTTGTGGAGTTACATGTTTTCCTGAAGGACTTCACTTTTTACTTTATTAAATACACCGTCTCAAGTACTGCTGTGTCTGCCTCATCTTCTGGGTTCTGCCGACTATTCGTGGCTCAGTTGGTTAAGTGACTGTTTCTCACTCCGGAGACCCGGGTTCCTAACCGGGTCCTGACAGAAACACAGAGCCAAAAATGAACCCAGAGGCAGCCAGTTCCCAGGACCTTGTTGCCATGCTGTCCCACCACCAGGAGACTGTCCAACGCCACGAAGCCGCCCTGGTTCAGCAAGAGGCCTTAATGGCTAGACATTCTCATCTTCTGTCGGAGATGCTGACTTCCATAAAGCAAATATCTGATCGACTTACCCCGGCAACAGTTCCCGTCCCAGTACCTCAGATTCACGTACCCATGGCAGTTAACCCCATGGCTGAACCTCGTCTTCCACCTCCCCAACGGTTCTCAGGTGATCCAAGTGCTTGTAAAGGGTTTCTCACCCAATGTTCTCTCTCCTTCGAGCTGCAACCCTCGTCTTTTCCCACCGACCGGTCTAAGATCGCATATATCATCACCCTGCTGTCAGAAAAAGCCCTGGCCTGGGCTACTGCTGTGTGGGATGCCCATAGTTCCTGCTGTGCCAGCTACTCTGCCTTTGCTGAGGAATTCAAACGAGTGTTTCAAGGCCCAAGCAGTGGTCCTGACTCAGCCAAACAGCTCCTGACTCTCCACCAAGGTCGGCGCAGCGTGACGGACTATGCCATCCAGTTCCGCACGGTGGCAGCAGCGAGTGGCTGGAACAACGAGGCGCTCACGGTGTGCTTTCTGAAAGGCCTTTCCGACACTATCCAAGATGAACTGGCCACTCGGGAACCACCGGACAATCTCGAGTCCCTGATCAAGTTGGCCTCAAGCATTGACCAGCGTCTGAGAGAGAGAGAACTCAACCGTAGACCTCTAGCCCCTATCAGTCCCAGCTCCGAGTCCCCACCTTTATCCTCGCTGGCTCCACCGGAACCCATGCAGATTGGACGCATCTCCCAGGCTGAGAGAGACCGCCGGATGAGGGAGCGAAGCTGTCTATATTGCTGCAAACCGGGCCATTTCCGTTCCACGTGTCCCGGGCTCCAGGGAAACGCTCTGTCCCGTACAGACCGGGAGGAACTGTAACGGGAAACATAACCTCCTCCCATCCGTCCAACTCCCGTCTGCTCATTCCAGTCACCCTTTGCTGGGACAACCACAAGCTTCACCTTCAAGCCTTGGTAGACTCTGGAGCCGCAGGTAACTTCATGGATGGTGTCTGGGCGAAGGAGAATGGCGTTCCCTCTGAACCTCTAAGTGACCCCATGAGGGTTACTACATTGGATGGAAGCCCTTTGGGATCTGGACTTGTCACTCATGTCACTACCTCCTTGCGACTTTCAGTTTCACAACACCAGGAATTGATGAACTTTCATTTGATCTCCTGTTCCGAGTTCCCTCTCGTCCTTGGATACCCCTGGCTTCACAGCCATAACCCTCACATCGACTGGTCTGTGGGCACTATCAAGCAGTGGGGTCCTACGTGCCAAGCTACTTGTATTTTCCCGAATTCCCCGAGTTCTACTCCCGAGTCTTTAGAATCCATCGACCTGACCCGAGTTCCCGAGTGTTACCATGACCTCAAACTGGTGTTTAGCAAACAGAGGGCCACCATGCTACCACCCCATAGACCTTATGATTGCCCCATCGACCTGTTTCCGGGCACTTGTCCCCCCAGGGGTCGGATCTTTTCCCTATCTCCACCCGAACGAGCTGCTATGGATACCTACATCAAGGACGCTCTGGAAGCAGGCCTCATGCGTCCATCCACCTCCCGGCGGGAGCAGGGTTTTTCTTTGTGGCCAAGAAAGACGGTGGATTACGTCCCTGCATCGACTACCGGGGACTCAATGCCATAACCGTCCGTAACCGTTACCCGCTACCCCTTATGGCCACAGCCTTCGAGCTGCTCCAGGAAGCAGTTGTTTTCACTAAGCTTGACCTGCGGAACGCATACCATCTTGTGCGGATCAGACCTGGTGACGAGTGGAAGACCGCTTTCAACACGCCTACTGGTCACTATGAATACTTGGTGATGCCCTTCGGCCTGACCAACGCCCCAGCGGTGTTCCAAGCGCTCATAAACGATGTGCTTAGGGATATGCTTAACATATTTGTTTTCGTTTACTTGGATGACATCCTCATCTTTTCGAGCTCCCTTCAAGAACACACAAAGCATGTCAGACAAGTACTCAAACGCCTCCTAGACAGCCATCTGTACGTTAAGCCGGAAAAATGTGAATTCCATTCATCCCGAGTACAATTCCTGGGATTTGTAGTGGAACCCGGTCGAGTCCAAATGGACCCCAGGAAGGTAGGGGCGGTAGCGGATTGGCCCACTCCCAAATCCATTAAGGAAGTTCAGCGTTTCCTGGGCTTCACAAACTTTTACCGCAAGTTCATCAATAACTTCAGCTTGGTGGCAGCCCCTCTCTCAGCTTTAACCAAGGGTGGCAATGCAAGGTTTTTGTGGGGAAGAGAATCTGAGATGGCCTTCCAAGGACTCAAGCAGCGCGTCCTCTCTGCTCCCATCCTGATACTACCGACTACGGATGAACCGTTTGTGGTGGAGGTAGACGCATCAGAGGTTGGTGTTGGAGCTGTCCTGTCTCAGAGGGGTGAAGACAAGAAGCTTCATCCGTGCGCTTTCTTCTCACACCGGCTTACCCCGGCTGAGAGGAACTACGATGTGGGGGATCGTGAACTCCTAGCGGTTAAGATGGCATTGAAGGAATGGAGACACTGGCTCGAGGGGGCTTCTCACCCTTTTCAAGTGCTTACGGACCACAAAAATCTGGAGTATATCCAGCAGGCGAAGCGGTTGAACTCTAGACAAGCTAGATGGTCTCTCTTCTTCAGTCGATTCCAGTTTATCATCACCTATCGGCCCGGGTCGAAGAATCTCAAACCGGATGCCATGTCCCGAGTCTACGCTCCTGCCATTCGAGATGACACGGACATGCCTGTCCTTCCTGCTGCTAAGATCGTCGCTCCGATCTCGTGGCAAGTTGAGGATACCGTGAGACAAGCTCAAGCTATCGAACCGGACCCAAAAGGAGGTCCTGCCAATCGGTTGTTTGTCCCCAAGGCAGTGAGGACTCAGGTCCTTCTGTGGGGGCACTCCTCTCGCCTCACCTGTCACCCGGGCATAGGTCGCACCTTGGAGTTCATCCAGCGTAAGTTCTGGTGGCCTACCATAAGAGAAGACGTTGCCACTTTCGTCAATGCCTGCCCCGTGTGTTGCCAGGGCAAATTTTCTCACCTCCGCCCTCAAGGACTCCTTCACCCTTTACCTGTTCCCCACAGACCCTGGTCCCATATCTCATTGGACTTTATTACTGGCCTTCCTCCATCCCATGGCAATACTACTATCCTAGTCATAATCGACAGGTTTTCAAAGGCGGCCAGGTTCGTCCCTTTGACTAAGTTACCTTCTGCCAAGGAAACGGCTGAGTTGGTAATTAATCATGTGTTTCGAGTCTTCGGCATTCCTCAAGATATGGTTTCTGACAGAGGTCCCCAGTTCGCCTCAAGGTTTTGGAAGGCCTTCTGCCAACTCATGGGGGCTTCTGCCAGTCTATCTTCAGGGTACCATCCGGAGTCCAACGGCCAAACAGAGAGGATGAATCGAGCTGGAAACCACCCTCCAATGTATGACTCGTAACAACCCGTCCACATGGTCGTCCTTTATTGTTTGGGCCGAATGCGCGCACAACACCTTGCGCTCCTCCTCCACTGGTATGTCCCCGCACGAGTGTCAGTTTGGCTATGCCCCTCCATTGTTCCCGGACCAGGAGGCAGAAGTCAGAGTGCCTTCAGCCTTGAAGTTCGTCAGACGCTGTCGGCTTATGTGGAGGAAGACCCGTCTTAATCTTATGCGTTCCTCACAGAGGTACCAACAACAAGCCAACAGACGTCGCCGTCCCGGGCCTACCCTGCGCCCCGGCCAGAGAGTCTGGCTCTCCACAAGAGACTTACCACTATGGGTGGAGTCTCGCAAGCTGTCCCAAAGATACATCGGTCCCTTTAAGGTTGCCAGGAGAGTTAACCCAGTTTCTTATCGCCTACACTTACCCAGATCCCTTAAGATTAATCCCACGTTTCACATTTCCTTATTAAAACCTGTTGTTTTTTCTCCCCTTGTCCCGGCAGACAGACCTCCCCCTCCGCCTCGTGTCATTGGAGGCCAGCCGGCTTATACCGTCCATCGGATACTGGATTCCCGCCGGGTGCAGCGGTCCTGGCAGTATCTGGTGGACTGGGAAGGCTACGGTCCCGAGGAGCGCTCCTGGGTTCCTGCCAAAGACATACTGGACCCTGACCTCATTCGTTAGTTCAGGGCCCTCCACCCCGAGAGAGCTGGTAGGAACGTCAGGAGCCGTTCCTAGGGGGGGGATTCTGTCAGGATTTGGCCAGGGTTGTTCTGGTTTTTGGTCACTAGATGCCCCCATTGTGCTTTTTGACCTTTTGCTTTCCCTTGATCCCCATTATTATTTGCACCTGTGCCTCGTTTCCCCTGATTGTATTTAAACCCTTAGTTTCCCTCAGTTCTTTGCTCTGTGTATGTATGTTAGCACCCAGCCCTAGTATTCTGTGTACTCTTGTTGATCCCGGTGGACGCTCTTGTGGAATTCTGTTTTTTGTTCTTGTTTATTTATTTTTGAGTATCTTTTGAGGCTTTTTATGCTTTACCTACCACCTTGTGGATTTACCTTTTTGTCTTGGAGGATTACCTTGTGGATTACCTTGTTCTTGTGGAATTCCTTTTGAGGTTGTGGAGTTACATGTTTTCCTGAAGGACTTCACTTTTTACTTTATTAAATACACCGTCTCAAGTACTGCTGTGTCTGCCTCATCTTCTGGGTTCTGCCGACTATTCGTGGCTCAGTTGGTTAAGTGACTGTTTCTCACTCCGGAGACGGTCCCGAGGAGCGCTCCTGGTTCGTAACCGGGTCCTGACACACTTCTTCTCTCCTCTCTCTGTCTCTCTCTCTCTGTCTCTCTCTCTCTGTCTCTCTCTCTCTCTGTCTCTCTCTCTCTCTGTCTCTCTCTCTCTGTCTCTCTCTCTCTCTCTCTCTCTGTCTCTCTCCAGAGGAAATGTTTGCATTTGGGAGGTAACCTGGCATCAGTGCACAGCCTTCGCCAGTATCGTTTCCTTCAGTCTGTCATCAGGAAGAGTACCAGGAAAGTCCAGCGTACCTGGATAGGAGCCAACGACGCCATCAAGGTCAGAAGCACCGTCTGTTCAACACTCCTGGAAACATATAGGATGCATTGACTACAGAACCTTAACCCACAAGTTCTGAAAGCTGCCCTCTACCCTATTGAAGTTAACCTCACGTCCAACCTCAGGTGGTAGCATCCCACCTGGCCAACACCCAGTGAAATTGCAGAGCGCCAAATTCAAAAACAGAAATACTCATTATAAAAATATAGAAAACATACCAGTGTTATACATCAGCTTAAAGATTAACTTCTTGTTAATTCGCTGTGTCAGATTTCAAAAAGGCTTTACGGCGATTATCTGAGAATCTTCCTCTTCACAAGACTCTCATTTACTCAATAAATAAATAGATAAAGTAACTTCTTATATCCAAAAATCTCAGTATTGTTTGTGCGTTTTGTTCAGTAATCCACAGGCTCAAAGGCAGTCATAACAGGCACGGAAAAATCCGAAAAGTATCAGTAAAGTTCGTAGAAACAAACGATGTTTATAATCAATCCTCAGGTTGTTTTTATTCATTATCAATAATATTTCAACCGGACTTCATCAATATAAAAGGAAAACATGAAAGGACTCTCGGTTGCTCACATGTAAAACCTCTGGGACACTGCAGTGTTCACTCATTCAAAGTGCTCTTACTCCCTTATTTTTCAGAATACAAGCCTGAAACAATTTCCAAAGACTGTTGACATCTAGTGGAAGCCATCCTAAGTCAATGGATACTGGCATTCAATAGAAAACTACAAACATAAAAAAAATACCACTTCCTGATGGATTTTTCTCAGGTTTTCGCCTGCCAAATCAGTTCTGTTATACTCACAGACATTATCCAAATATACCAATTATATGCACTTCCATATCCTAGCTTCTGGGCCTGAGTAGCAGGCAGTTTACTTTGGGCACACTTTTAATCCGGAGGTGAAAATAGAGCCCCCTACCCTAATGAAGCTACATACCAGTTATTTTCAAAGCTTGTTATCTAATATTAAAGGCCTGTTGGTGCCTTAACCCACAGAACCGTTTGTTTTCAAAGCTTGATACCTAATATTACAAACACTGTCTCGCTTCAAGCCATGGTTACATCATGCTTATCTCATAGATGGTCAGTCTCATGCTCACATAGCATTTCGCTACACAAGGAACTTATCACAAGCTAGAGACATACATTGAGTCATTATGGGGTATTGAGTCATTACGGGGTATTGTGAAAAACTGATAGAGACATACCCCAAGCGACTTATAGCTGTAATCGCAGCAAAAGGTGGCGCTACAAAGTATTAACTTAAGGGGGCTGAATCATTTTGCACGCCCAATTTTTTTCAGTTTTTGATTTGTTAAGAAATATCCAATAAATGTTGTTCCACTTCATGATTGTGTCCCACTTGTTGTTGAGTCTTCAAAAAAAAATAGTTTTATATCTTTATGTTTGAAGCCTGAAATGTGGCAAAAGGTCGCAAAGTTCAAGGGGGCCGAATACTTTCGCAAGGCACTGTATATAGTGTTTACTGTCGGCGAGTGATGCATCGTCCTGTGTTCTCTCATAGGAGGGTCTCTGGCTGTGGAGTGACGGGTCCAAGTTTAACTACCAGAACTGGGGCCCGGGTCAACCCTCTAACTATAACCATGGTGTAATTAAGGACAACACGAACAGCCAGAAGCATTGCATGGAGATGAACTATGGAGGTACAATCCAGTCACCAGAGTAGTTTCCTGCTCATTATACATCAAACATTTGGATAGTAGTTAAATACATCTTATTAAAGGAAATTTGTTCCTTTTTTAGCTATATATTTATAAAACAAAGATAATACCTACCTCTCTGTGTTTCTCTCGTTCCCAGCTTCTCGCTGCCAGAACGATGCCCCCTGCTGGTTTACATTTCCCTTCCTGTGTTCCAGAAAGTTGTGATGTCCACATTTTGGGAGAGACAACATTGGAGAAGCTCTCTAAAGATGAGATTGTTTTAAATAAAGGCACCATCTGCAATGTTGCCCTTCGTTCAGTGGTCATTTATACAAAACACCAGCTGGATCCAACTATTAAACTCTGTAGTGTGAAGGAAATAACATCCTCGGTAAAATAAACTTTAAACAGTTGCTAATAACATCTTTGGTAAAACATAAATGTTAAAGAGTTGCTAATAACATCTTTGGTAAAACATAAATGTTAAAGAGTTGCTAATAACATCTTTGGTAAAACATAAATGTTAAAGAGTTGCTAATAACATCTTTGGTAAAACATAAATGTTAAAGAGTTGCTTCTCACTTTGGAATACGTTTCATTGGCGTCAACATTTTCTACATTTTCAAAGTCAAATCAGAGATGACCAATTGATGTTCATCGTCAGATCGATGAATAATGTTCTCAAATTGCTAACACACATTTCTTACACCTGTCAAATCGTCTCCGATATCCTCATGAGGCCTCGGGCTGGGTTCAGGGTTAATGGTGACTGTACTGTCTTCCACTCCAACCAAACTGAAACACAGTGGTTCTCAATTGCTGAGCAAATACTGCCACCTTGTGGTCATTCAGTCCTACAAACAGACCGACACTTTTGCTACTGCTAGCATTCAGTGACAGTCGTGGTCTGCTATAGTTGACAGAAAGGAGGAGAGGAGTAGCGTGGAGAGGTAAGCAACATCAGTAAAATATGATGTATTAGAATGAATGAAGAGAAGCTGATATTTCAGCTGTAGCCTCGTCTATAGCTATTATTATATTACAGCCAACTCAGAGAGTCTGTAGTAGATTAGCATACTGGTTTTCCTTTCTCCTCCTGGAAATTAATTGTAGAAATACAGTTAGAACTGCACAGCTACATTGTTTATTAGTTGATAAAACTGTATAACTACATTGTTGATTAGTTGATAGAACTGTACAGCTACATTGTTTATTAGTTGATAGAACTGTACAACTACATTGTTGATTAGTTGATAGAACTGTACAACTACATTGTTTATTAGTTGATGAAACTGCACAGCTACATTGTTGACTAGTTGATGAAACCGCACAGCTACGTTGTTGACTAGTTGATAAAACCGCACAGCTACGTTGTTGACTAGTTGATGAAACCGCACAGCTACGTTGTTGACTAGTTGATGAAACCGCACAGCTACGTTGTTGACTAGTTGATAAAACCGCACAGCTACGTTGTTGACTAGTTGATGAAACCGCACAGCTACGTTGTTGACTAGTTGATGAAACCGCACAGCTACGTTGTTGACTAGTTGATGAAACCGCACAGCTACGTTGTTGACTAGTTGATAAAACCACACAGCTACGTTGTTGACTAGTTGATGAAACCGCACAGCTACGTTGTTGATTAGAGATCTAATGAGCTGGGCCCATGCCTGTTTGGCTCCAGTGGTTGTAAAAAGCATCCCATTGTCATACTGTAGTAAAAGTAAAGATACCTTAATAGAAAATGACTCAAGTAAAAGTGAAAGTCACCCAGTGAAATACTACATGAGAAAAAAGTCTTTAAAGTATTTGGTTTAAAATATACTTAAAGCATCAAAATTAAATGTAATTGCTAAAATATACCTAAGTATCAAAAGTAGAAGTATAAATCATTTGATATTCCTTATATGAAGCAAACCAGATGCCACCATTTTTTATATTTTTTATTACAGATAGCCAGGAGAGCACTCCAACACTCAGACATAATTTACAAAGGAAGCATTTGTGTTTAGTGAGTCCTCCAGACCAGAGGCAGTAGAGATGACCAGGGATGTTCTCTGTTTAGTGAGTCCTCCAGATCAGAGGCAGTAGAGATGACCAGGGATGTTCTCTGTTTAGTGAGTCCTCCAGATCAGAGGCAGTAGGGATGACCAGGGATGTTCTCTGTTTAGTGAGTCCTCCAGATCAGAGGCAGTAGGGATGACCAGGGATGTTCTCTGTTTAGTGAGTCCTCCAGATCAGAGGCAGTAGGGATGACCAGGGATGTTCTCTATTTAGTGAGTCCTCCAGATCAGAGGCAGTAGGGATGACCAGGGATGTTCTCTGTTTAGTGAGTCCTCCAGATCAGATGCAGTAGGGATGACCAGGGATGTTCTCTGTTTAGTGATTCCACCAGATCAGAGGCAGTAGGGATGACCAGGGATGTTCTCTGTTTAGTGAGTCCTCCAGATCAGAGGCAGTAGGGATGTTCTCTGTTTAGTGAGTCCTCCAGATCAGAGGCAGTAGAGATGACCAGGGATGTTCTCTGTTTAGTGATTCCTCCAGATCAGAGGCAGTAGGGATGACCAGGGATGTTCTCTGTTTAGTGTTAGTTAGTTTTCCTCCAACCTTCAGCTCACTAGCTAGCATTATGAAGTGTGTACTCCAGATCAGAGGCAGTAGAGATGCCCCGGGATGTTCTCTGTTTAACCTTCAGCTCACTAGCTAGCATTATGAAGTGTGTACTCCTCTAACTTTCAGCTCACTAGCTAGCATTATGAAGTGTGCACTTCCTCTAACCTTCAGCTCACTAGCTAGCATTATGAAGGGTGTACTTGTTTACAACCTTCAGCTCACTAGCTAGCATTATGAAGTGTGTACTTCCTACAACCTTCAGCTCACTAGCTAGCATTATGAAGTGTGCAGTTTTCCTCTAACCTTCAGCTCACTAGCTAGCATTATGAAGTGTGCACTTCCTCTAACCTTCAGCTCACTAGCTAGCATTATGAAGTGTGCACTTCCTCTAACCTTCAGCTCACTAGCTAGCATTATGAAGTGTGCACTTACTCTAACCTTCAGCTCACTAGCTAGCATTATGAACGATAATAACCTTGATCCCATTTCAGTCAGATTCCCCTGTTAGATCAGGCTTGGCACTTAAATAAACGAATATGCCTGGTTTTTAATTTGCTTGCATTGATGATAATGTTTTCTTCCCGTTTGATATTTGATTGCATTCAGTGCTTATGAACTGCCAGTACATTCACTTTACATCTTGTGTCTCAGAGTAGAAGATCTTGGCCCTAATTCACAATGTGTCTCAGAGTAGAAGATCTTGGCCCTCATTCACAAAGAGTCTCAGTAGAAGATCTTGGCCCTTATTCACAAAGTGTCTCAGAGTACAAGATCTTGGCCCTTATTCACAAAGATAGAAGATCCTGGCCCTCATTCACAAAGTGTCTCAGTAGAAGATCTTGGCCCTTATTCACAAAGCGTCTCAGAGTTGAAGATCTTGGCCCTTATTCACAAAGAGTCTCAGAGTTGAAGATCTTGGCCCTTATTCACAAAGAGTCTCAGAGTTGAAGATCTTGGCCCTTATTCAACGTCTCTCAGAAGAAGATCTTGGCCCTTATTCACAAAGAGTCTCAGAGTAGAAGATCTTGGCCCTTATTCACAAAGTGTCTCAGTAGAAGATCTTGGCCCTTATTCACAAAGAGTCTCAGAGTAGAATATCTGATCTAGGATCAGGTCCCCCTTCACCATGCAACACTATTGATTATTATCGAACATACCAGGGTTGGGGGATAAGGATGTGGGTACGAAGACCCGCAAGCAACCGCGGCCCCTCATGATGAATTCTGATTTTTGTTGTGTCCCCCACCCCCATCAAAGTTGCCCCTCCCGAACATATGGTATCCATCTCTAAGTAACTAGTTGATCCTGGTCAACACTAGTGTACTATATAGGGAATATGGTCTATAGTAGTGTACTATATAGGGAATAGGGTCTATTGTAGTGCACTATACCCTACATTATTCATCTCATATGTATACGTATATACTGTACTCTATATCATCGACTGCATCCATATGTAATACATGTATCACTAGCCACTTTAACCATGCCACTTTGTTTGCATACTCATCTCACATGTATATACTGTACTCAATACCATCTACTGTATCTTGCCTATGCTGCTCTGTACCATCACTCATTCATATCTTTATGTACATATTCTTTATTCCCTTACACTGTGTATAAGACAATAGTTTAGGAATTGTTAGTTAGATTACTTGTTGGTTATTACTGCATTGTCGGACCTAGAAGCACAAGCATTTCGATACACTCGCATTAACATCTGCTAACCATGTGTATGTGACAAATGAAATTTGATTTGATTTATATAGGGAATAGGGTATATAGTATTTTTATTTTACCTTCATTTAACACAGCAAGTCAGTTAAGAATAAATTCTTATTTTCAATGACGGCCTAGGAACAGTGGGGTTAACTGCCTGTTCAGGGGCAGAACAACAGATTTGTACCTTGTCAGCTCTGGGGTTTGAACCCGCAACCTTCCGGTTATTAATCCAACGCTCTAACCACTAGGCTACCCCACTATATAGGGAATAGGGTATATAGTAGTGCACTATATAGGGAATAGGGTCCATAGTAGTGCACTATATAGGGAATAGGGTATATAGTAGTGCACTTTATAGGGAATAGGGTATATAGTAGTGCACTATATAGGGATTAGGGTCTATAGTAGTGCACTATATAGGGAATAGGGTCTATAGTAGTGCACTATATAGGGAATAGGGTCTATAGGTAGTGCACTATAGTAGTGCACCATATAGGGAATAGGGTCTATAGTAGTGCACTAAATAGGGAATAGGGTCTACAGTAGTGCACTATATAGGGAAAAGGGTCTATAGTAGTGCACTATATAGGGAATAGGGTCTATAGTAGTGCACTATATAGGGAATAGGGTCCATAGTAGTGCACTATATAGGGAATAGGGTATATAGTAGTGCACTTTATAGGGAATAGGGTATATAGTAGTGCACTTTATAGGGAATAGGGTATATAGTAGTGCACTATATAGGGATTAGGGTCTATAGTAGTGCACTATATAGGGAATATGGCTCTGTTCTACAGTAGTGCACTATATAGGGAATAGGGTCCATAGTAGTGCACTATATAGGGAATAGGGTATATAGTAGTGCACGTTATAGGGAATAGGGTATATAGTAGTGCACTTTATAGGGAATAGGGTATATAGTAGTGCACTATATAGGGATTAGGGTCTATAGTAGTGCACTATATAGGGAATAGGGCTCTGTTCTACAGTAGTGCACTTTATAGGGAATAGGGTATATAGTAGTGCACTATATAGGGATTAGGGTCTATAGTAGTACCACTATATAGGGAATAGGGCTCTGGTCTATAGTAGTGCACTATATAGGGAATAGGGCCCTGGTCTATAGTAGTGCACTATATAGGGAATAGGGCTCTGGTCTATAGTAGTGTACTATATAGGGAATAGGGTTCTGGTCTATAGTAGTGCACTATATAGGGAATAGGGCCCTGGTCTATAGTAGTGCACTATATAGGGAATAGGGCTCTGGTCTATAGTAGTGTACTATATAGGGAATAGGGTTCTGGTCTACAGTAGTTCACTATATAGGGAATAGGGCTCTGGTCTATAGTAGTGCACTATATAGGGAATAGGGCTCTGGTCTATAGTAGTGTACAATATAGGGAATAGGGCTCTGGTCTACAGTAGTTTCACTATATAGGGAATAGGGCTCTGGTCTATAGTAGTGCACTATATAGGGAACAGGGCTCTGGTCTATAGTAGTGTACTATATAGGGAATAGGGCTCTGGTCTATAGTAGTGTACAATATAGGTAACAGGGCCCTGGTCTATAGTAGTGTACTATATAGGGTATAGAGCTCTGTTCTATAGTAGTGCACTATATAGGGTATAGGGCCTATAGTAGTGTACTATATAGGGAATAGGGTTCCATAGGGCTCTGGTCTATAGTAGTGCACTATATAGGGAATAGGGCTCTGGTCTATAGTAGTGCACTATATAGGGAATATATTTCCGGGCTCTGGTCTAAAGTAGTGCACTATATAGAGAATAGGGTTCCATAGGGCTCTGGTCTAAAGTAGTGCACTATATAGGGAATAGGCTTCCATAGGGCTCTGATCTAAAGTAGTGTACTATATAGGGAATAGGGCTCTGGTCTAAAGTAGTGCACTATATAGGGAATAGGGCTCTGGTCTATAGTAGTGCACTATATAGGGAATAGGGCAAGCTTGGAGGGGAACGGCACCGCAGTCTCCAGGCTCTGATCGCCCCTCTGGTCTAAAGTAGTGCACTATATAGGGAATAGGGCTCTGGTCTAAAGTAGTGCACTATATAGGGAATAGGGTTCTGGTCTATAGTAGTGTACTATATAGGGAATAGGGCTCTAGTCTAAAGTAGCGTACTATATAAGGAATAGGGCGCTGTTCTAAAGTCGTGCACTATATAGGGAATAGGGCTCTGGTCTAAAGTAGTGCACTATATAGGGAATAGGGCTCTGGTCTATAGTAGTGTACTATATAGGGAACAGGGCCCTGGTCTATAGTAGTGCACTATATAGGGAATAGGGCTCTGGTCTATAGTAGTGTACTATATAGGGAACAGGGCCCTGGTCTAAAGTAGTGCACTATATAGGGAATAGGGCTCTGGTCTAAAGTAGTGCACTATATAGGGAATAGGGCTCTGTTCTACAGTAGTGCACTATATAGGGAATAGGGCTCTGGTCTATAGTAGTACCACTATATAGGGAATAGGGTTCCATAGGGCTCTGGTCTATAGTTGTGCACTATTTATTTATTTATTTTTATTTCACCTTTATTTAACCAGGTAGGCTAGTTGAGAACAAGTTCTCATTTGCCACTGCGACCTGGCCAAGATAAAGCTTAGCAGTGTGAACAGACAACACAGAGTTACACATGGAGTTAACAATTAACAAGTCAATAACACAGTACAAAAAAAGGCGAGTCTATATACATTGTGTGCAAAAGGCATGAGGAGGTAAGCGAATAATTACAATTTTGCAGATTAGCACTGGAGTGATAAATGATCAGATGGTCATGTACAGGTAGAGATACTGGTGTGCAAAAGAGCAGAAAAGTAAATAAATAAAAACAGTGTGGGGATGAGGTAGGTGAAAATGGGTGGGCTATTTACCAATAGACTATGTACAGCTGCAGCGATCGGTTAGCTGCTCAGATAGCACATGTTTGAAGTTGGTGAGGGAGATAAAAGTCTCCAACTTCAGGGATTTTTGCAATTCGTTCCAGTCACAGGCAGCAGAGTACTGGAACGAAAGGCGGCCAAATGAGGTGTTGGCTTTAGGGATGAGCAGTGAGATACACCTGCTGGAGCGCGTGCTACGGATGGGTGTTGCCATCGTGACCAGTGAACTGAGATAAGGCGGAGCTTTACCTAGCATGGACTTGTAGATGACCTGGAGCCAGTGGGTCTGGCGACGAATATGTAGCGAGGGCCAGCCGACTAAAGCATACAAGTCGCAGTGGTGGGTGGTATAAGGTGCTTTAGTGACAAAACGGATGGCACTGTGATAAACTGCATCCAGTTTGCTGAGTAGAGTGTTGGAGGCAATTTTGTAGATGACATCGCCGAAGTCGAGGATCGGTAGGATAGTCAGTTTTACTAGGGTAAGTTTGGCGGCGTGAGTGAAGGAGGCTTTGTTGCGGAATAGAAAGCCGACTCTTGATTTGATTTTCGATTGGAGATGTTTGATATGAGTCTGGAAGGAGAGTTTACAGTCTAGCCAGACACCTAGGTACTTATAGGTGTCCACATATTCAAGGTCGGAACCGTCCAGGGTGGTGATGCTCGTCGGGCATGCGGGTGCAGGCAGCGATCGGTTGAAAAGCATGCATTTGGTTTTACTAGCGTTTAAGAGCAGGCCACGGAAGGAGTGTTGTATGGCATTGAAGCTCGTTTGGAGGTTAGATAGCACAGTGTCCAATGACGGGCCGGAAGTATATAGAATGGTGTCGTCTGCGTAGAGGTGGATCAGGGAATCGCCCGCAGCAAGAGCAACATCATTGATATATACAGAGAAAAGAGTCGGCCCGAGAATTGAACCCTGTGGCACCCCCATAGAGACTGCCAGAGGACCGGACAGCATGCCCTCCGATTTGACACACTGAACTCTGTCTGCAAAGTAATTGGTGAACCAGGCAAGGCAGTCATCCGAAAAACCGAGGCTACTGAGTCTGCCGATAAGAATATGGTGATTGACAGAGTCGAAAGCCTTGGCAAGGTCGATGAAGACGGCTGCACAGTACTGTCTTTTATCGATGGCAGTTATGATATTGTTGAGTACCTTGAGTGTGGCTGAGGTGCACCCGTGACCAGCTCGGAAACTATATTGGGGCAGCAGGGTAGCCTAGTGGTTAGAGCGTTGGACTAGTAACCGAAAGGGTAGCTTAGTGGTTAGAGCGTTGGACTAGTAACCGAAAGGTTGCAAGTTCAAACCCCCGAGCTAACAAGGTACAAATCTGTCATTCTGCCACTGAACAGGCAGTTGACCCACTGTTCCTAGGCTGTCATTGAAAATAAGAATTTGTTCTTAACTGACTTAAAAAATCTAGGGAATAGAGTTCTATTTGGGACCCTGTATAGACTTGACTGTCTTCAAGTGAACATTTGATCATTAAACAAGTGAAGAAGGAGGGATCAGTCTCCTCCTCTCATGTTCTGTCTCTCATTCATCCTCCTCCACCTCCTCTCATGTTCTGTCTCTCATCCATCCTACTCCTCCTCTCATGTTCTGTCTCTCATCCATCCTCCTCCACCTCCTCTCATGTTCTGTCTCTCATCCATCTCATGTTCCTCTCATCCCTCCTCCTCTCATGTTCTGTCTCTCATCCATCCTCCTCCTCTCATGTTCTGTCTCTCATCCATCCTCCTCCTCCTTTCCTCTCTCATGTTCTGTCTCCCATCCATCTCCTCCTCCTGTCCTCTCTCATGTTCTGTCTCTCATCCATCCATCTCCTCCTCCTCCTCCTCCTGTCCTCTCTCATGTTCTGTCTTTCATCCTCCACTCCGTCTTCCTCCCTTATTGCGTCTCTGTTCCAGAACAGTTTGTGAAGTTGGAGTCCCTCGTTGCCTTGAGACCTGTTTAAACAGCCTCTGTCCTATTACCTTCTCCCTCCTCTTCCTCTCTCTCCTCTTCCTCCCCCTGTCGTCTGCACTCCTCTGTTGAGACAGTTACTTTCTTCTCCATCTTAAGAGGCATGCTAGACTTCCGGGGTTTCTTCTTGGGGGCGGGATCAGCGGAAGTACACCAACCTCCTTGATTGGCTGACCCGAGAGCCATGGCCCCTCCCACTGACCCGGAGGAAGAAGCCAATTGGTCCAACAGAGACGAGGAGGAGGGAATAGGGGAGGTCTGTCGTGGAGCACGGTAGAACTGAGACAGTGGTTGGACTTCTCCCAGTGAAGAAACCAATAGCTGGGTCTGGAATGAGGACAGAGGAGCAGTGATGCCCACTGAGGGATGCCCTGTCCTGGGGAAGATGGGCCCCCTGTGGGGGTCTGGGCTGGAGGGTTTGTCTGGCTCTGGGTGGGGGGCTGGGGTGGGGTTTGAAAGGTGAGTCAGAGGGGTGTGTTGTCGTTGCTGTTGTGGATGCTGGGGGTGGTTTAGGGGTACGGCTGTGGCTATGTTGTGAGAGCTCTGTTGTTTATGGAGTTTGTCATAAGTGTGTGTGTGTTGACTCCAGGTGTGTGTGTGTCGTGTGTGTGTGTTTGCGGTCTCCCTGTCCCTGTGTGGTGTTGCTGCGTGTCTGAGTGTATCAATGTGTAATCTGGGATTGGGGTTAGCGCTGTGTCTGAGTGTATCCATGTGTAATCTGGGATTGGGGTTAGCGCTGTGTCTGAGTGTATCCATGTGTAATCTGGGATTGGGGTTAGCGCTGTGTCTGAGTGTATCCATGTGTAATCTGGGATTGGGGTTAGCGCTGTGTCTGAGTGTATCCATGTGTAATCTGGGATTGGGGCTAGCGCTGTGTCTGAGTGTATCCATGTGTAATCTGGGATTGGGGTTAGCGCTGTGTCTGTTGCGACTCCTCAGTGAGCTAAACACCATACCACACCCGTCCACAGTGCACCTGTGCTTTATCTTCAGGTGCACCGCGTTGTAGTGGATCTTCAAGGTTCCTTTGTCATAGAAGCTCTTGTCGCATGCACCACAGCAAACCCTGCCCTTACGGAGGGAGGGCGAGACCTCTGGGAAGAGCCAGCCCTTAGGGAGGGAGGAGGAGCAGGGGGGAGAGGACACGTCAGGGAAGAGCCAGCCCTTAGGGAGGGAGGAGGAGCAGGGGGGAGAGGACACGTCAGGGAAGAGCCTGTCGTTACGGAAGGAGGGCGAGACCTCTGGGAAGAGCCTGCCCTCAGGGAGGGAGGAGGAGCAGCGGGGAGAGGACACGTCAGGGAAGAGCCTGTCGTTACGGAGGGAGGGCGAGACCTCTGGGAAGAGCCAGCCCTTAGGGAGGGAGGAGGAGCAGGGGGGAGAGGACACGTCAGGGAAGAGCCAGCCCTTAGGGAGGGAGGAGGAGCAGGGGGGAGAGGACACGTCAGGGAAGAGCCAGCCCTTAGGGAGGGAGGAGGAGCAGGGGGGAGAGGACACATCAGGGAAGAGCCTGTCGTTACGGAGGGAGGAGGATGAGGAGGGGCGGGACACTACACGGAACAGGCTCTGGGCCAGCTTAGAAAGAGAGGAGGAGGAGGATGTGAGGGAGGAGGAGGAAGAGAGGGAGGAGGTGTTGTTGCTGTCGTTGTTGGACAGCCCAAAGTTCTTCTTCTGTAGCTCAGGGTTGGTTACTAGATAACTGAGTCGACAACGGGGGAGGCGTTGATCGTCATGGTTACCAGCCGGCTGCTGCTGGTCGTGGTCACGGTGTGGCTGCCCTAACGACGACCTTGTCGGTAACTCGTTGTGTTCAGGTTTAGGTTCCATCGTCTTGGTCCCAGTTCCGCTTCCTATTTCTCCTCCTAGACCGTTAACGGCAGCCGGTACCGGTTCTGACTGGTGCTGTGGTCCTTCACTCCGTTTGACCCTCCCGGGCCTCCGTAGTCGACCCAGCCTGGTGGGAGGGGCCAAACCCTGCAAGGAGGAGGGGCTATGGAACTGGAATGGGAGGAGCATAGAGAGACTGGCAGGAAAGTTATCAAAATGGTGGAGATTGGCAGGACTGCCCTTCTCAAAATGGTGCCCAGTTGCCGGAATGCCCTTCTCAAAGTGGTGGCCCTTCTCAAAATGGTGGATGCTAGCAGGGCTGCCCTTCTCAAAATGGTGAACACTCACAGGACTGCCCATCTCAAAATGCCCGCTCTGCCTGTTGCTCTCAATGAACGCTTGGATGTTGGAGACCTTCCGGGAGGAGGAGGGACCAGAGAGGTCATTTCCCATTGAGTCCTGAAAGGTCATGAGCTCTACGATTGTCCGCGTTTCTCCGAACCTCAGGAACTGTTGTAGAGTCACAATCTCTTCCTTATGACAGACCACTGTCCAACGCTCCAATACGCTGCCGGTAGAGTTCTAGAAGGGGAGACAGTACAGACTCAGTGAGCATAGCCTTGCTATTGAGAAATGCCACTATAGACAGACCTGGGTCTCAAGAGCAGATAGGCTATGTGCTCACTGCCCACAAAATGAGGTGGAAACTGAGAATTTGAAAACAAACTCCCATATCTCCTGGGGGAATTACCACAGTGTGGGGCCTCCTGCGTGGTGCAGTGGTCTACGACACGGCACCGCCATGCTAGAGGATTCACTACAGAGTAGTATGTACCCTCTATCCGCTTCCTGTAGTATGTATCCTCTGTCCTCTACCCCCCTTCCTGTAGTATGTATCCTCTATCCTCTATCCTCTACCTGTAGTATGTAGCCTCTATCCCCTACCTGTAGTATGTATCCTCTATCCCCCTACCTGTAGTATGTATCCTCTATCCCCCTACCTGTAGTATGTATCCTCTATCCCCCCTACCTGTAGTATGTATCCTCTATCCCCTACCTGTAGTATGTATCCTCTATCCTCCATCCCCCTACCTGTAGTATGTATCCTCTATCCCCTACCTGTAGTATGTATCCTCTATCCTCTATCCCCCCTACCTGTAGTATGTATCCTCTATCCTCTACCTGTAGTATGTACCCTCTATCCGCTTCCTGTAGTATGTATCCTCTGTCCTCTACCCCCCTTCCTGTAGTATGTATCCTCTATCCTCTATCCTCTACCTGTAGTATGTAGCCTCTATCCCCTACCTGTAGTATGTATCCTCTATCCTCTATCCCCTACCTGTAGTATGTATCCTCTATCCCCCCTACCTGTAGTATTTATCCTCTATCCTCTATCCCCTACCTGTAGTATGTATCCTCTATCCCCCTACCTGTAGTATGTATCCTCTATCCCCCTACCTGTAGTATGTATCCTCTATCCCCCCTACCTGTAGTATGTATCCTCTATCCCCTACCTGTAGTATGTATCCTCTATCCCCTACCTGTAGTATGTATCCTCTATCCCCTACCTGTAGTATGTATCCTCTATCCCCTACCTGTAGTATGTATCCTCTATCCCCTACCTGTAGTATGTATCCTCTATCCCCTACCTGTAGTATGTATCCTCTATCCCCCCTACCTGTAGTATGTATCCTCTATCCCCCCTACCTGTAGTATGTATCCTCTATCCCCCCTACCTGTAGTATGTATCCTCTATCCCCCCTACCTGTAGTATGTATCCTCTATCCTCTACCTGTAGTATGTATCCTCTATCCCCTACCTGTAGTATTTATCCTCTATCCTCTATCCCCTACCTGTAGTATTTATCCTCTATCCTCTATCCCCCCTACCTGTAGTATGTATCCTCTATCCCCCTACCTGTAGTATGTATCCTCTATCCCCCTACCTGTAGTATGTATCCTCTATCCCCCCTACCTGTAGTATGTATCCTCTATCCCCTACCTGTAGTATGTATCCTCTATCCTCCATCCCCCTACCTGTAGTATGTATCCTCTATCCTCTATCCCCTACCTGTAGTATGTACCCTCTATCCGCTTCCTGTAGTATGTATCCTCTGTCCTCTACCCCCCTTCCTGTAGTATGTATCCTCTATCCTCTATCCTCTACCTGTAGTATGTAGCCTCTATCCCCTACCTGTAGTGTGTATCCTCTATCCTCTATCCCCTACCTGTAGTATGTATCCTCTATCCCCCCTACCTGTAGTATTTATCCTCTATCCTCTATCCCCTACCTGTAGTATGTATCCTCTATCCCCCTACCTGTAGTATGTATCCTCTATCCCCCTACCTGTAGTATGTATCCTCTATCCCCCCTACCTGTAGTATGTATCCTCTATCCCCTACCTGTAGTATGTATCCTCTATCCCCTACCTGTAGTATGTATCCTCTATCCCCTACCTGTAGTATGTATCCTCTATCCCCCCTACCTGTAGTATGTATCCTCTATCCCCCCTACCTGTAGTATGTATCCTCCATCCCCCCTACCTGTAGTATGTATCCTCTATGCTCTATCCTCTACCTGTAGTATGTAGCCTCTATCCCCTACCTGTAGTATGTATCCTCTATCCCCCAACCTGTAGTATGTATCCTCTATCCCCCTACCTGTAGTATGTATCCTCTATCCCCCCTACCTGTAGTATGTATCCTCTATCCCCTACCTGTAGTATGTATCCTCTATCCTCCATCCCCCTACCTGTAGTATGTATCCTCTATCCTCTACCTGTAGTATGTACCCTCTATCCGCTTCCTGTAGTATGTATCCTCTGTCCTCTACCCCCCTTCCTGTAGTATGTATCCTCTATCCTCTATCCTCTACCTGTAGTATGTAGCCTCTATCCCCTACCTGTAGTATGTATCCTCTATCCTCTATCCCCTACCTGTAGTATGTATCCTCTATCCCCCCTACCTGTAGTATTTATCCTCTATCCTCTATCCCCTACCTGTAGTATGTATCCTCTATCCCCCTACCTGTAGTATGTATCCTCTATCCCCCCTACCTGTAGTATGTATCCTCTATCCCCCCTACCTGTAGTATGTATCCTCTATCCCCCCTACCTGTAGTATGTATCCTCTATCCCCCTACCTGTAGTATGTATCCTCTATCCCCCCTACCTGTAGTATGTATCCTCTATCCCCCCTACCTGTAGTATGTATCCTCTATCCCCTACCTGTAGTATGTATCCTCTATCCCCCCTACCTGTAGTATGTATCCTCTATCCCCCCTTCCTGTAGTATGTATCCTCTATCCTCTATCCTCTACCTGTAGTATGTAGCCTCTATCCCCTACCTGTAGTATGTATCCTCTATCCCCCTACCTGTAGTATGTATCCTCTATCCCCCTACCTGTAGTATGTATCCTCTATCCCCCCTACCTGTAGTATGTATCCTCTATCCCCTACCTGTAGTATGTATCCTCTATCCTCCATCCCCCTACCTGTAGTATGTATCCTCTATCCTCCACCTGTAGTATGTACCCTCTATCCGCTTCCTGCAGTATGTATCCTCTGTCCTCTACCCCCCTTCCTGTAGTATGTATCCTCTATCCTCTACCTGTAGTATGTAGCCTCTATCCCCTACCTGTAGTATGTATCCTCTATCCTCTATCCCCTACCTGTAGTATGTATCCTCTATCCCCCTAACCTGTAGTATTTATCCTCTATCCTCTATCCCCTACCTGTAGTATGTATCCTCTATCCCCCTACCTGTAGTATGTATCCTCTATCCCCCTACCTGTAGTATGTATCCTCTATCCCCCCTACCTGTAGTATGTATCCTCTATCCCCTACCTGTAGTATGTATCCTCTATCCTCCATCCCCCTACCTGTAGTATGTATCCTCTATCCTCTATCCCCTACCTGTAGTATGTATCCTCTATCCCCTACCTGTAGTATGTATCCTCTATCCCCTACCTGTAGTATGTATCCTCTATCCCCTACCTGTAGTATGTATCCTCTATCCCCTACCTGTAGTATGTATCTTCTATCCCCCCTACCTGTAGTATGTATCCTCTATCCCCCCTACCTGTAGTATGTATCCTCTATCCCCCCTACCTGTAGTATGTATCCTCTATCCCCCCTACCTGTAGTATGTATCCTCTATCCTCTACCTGTAGTATGTATCCTCTATCCCCTACCTGTAGTATTTATCCTCTATCCTCTATCCCCTACCTGTAGTATTTATCCTCTATCCTTTATCCCCCCTACCTGTAGTATGTATCCTCTATCCCCCTACCTGTAGTATGTATCCTCTATCCCCCTACCTGTAGTATGTATCCTCTATCCCCCCTACCTGTAGTATGTATCCTCTATCCCCTACCTGTAGTATGTATCCTCTATCCTCCATCCCCCTACCTGTAGTATGTATCCTCTATCCTCTATCCCCTACCTGTAGTATGTACCCTCTATCCGCTTCCTGTAGTATGTATCCTCTGTCCTCTACCCCCCTTCCTGTAGTATGTATCCTCTATCCTCTACCTGTAGTATGTAGCCTCTATCCCCTACCTGTAGTGTGTATCCTCTATCCTCTATCCCCTACCTGTAGTATGTATCCTCTATCCCCCCTACCTGTAGTATGTATCCTCTATCCTCTATCCCCTACCTGTAGTATGTATCCTCTATCCCCCTACCTGTAGTATGTATCCTCTATCCCCCTACCTGTAGTATGTATCCTCTATCCCCCTACCTGTAGTATGTATCCTCTATCCCCTACCTGTAGTATGTATCCTCTATCCATTACCTGTAGTATGTATCCTCTATCCCCTACCTGTAGTATGTATCCTCTATCCCCTACCTGTAGTATGTATCCTCTATCCCCTACCTGTAGTATGTATCCTCTATCCCCCCTACCTGTAGTATGTATCCTCTATCCCCCTACCTGTAGTATGTATCCTCTATCCCCCTACCTGTAGTATGTATCCTCTATCCCCCTACCTGTAGTATGTATCCTCTATCCCCCTACCTGTAGTATGTATCCTCTATCCCCTACCTGTAGTATGTATCCTCTATCCATTACCTGTAGTATGTATCCTCTATCCCCTACCTGTAGTATGTATCCTCTATCCCCTACCTGTAGTATGTATCCTCTATCCCCTACCTGTAGTATGTATCCTCTATCCCCCTACCTGTAGTATGTATCCTCTATCCCCCTACCTGTAGTATGTATCCTCTATCCCCTACCTGTAGTATGTATCCTCTATCCTCTATCCCCTACCTGTAGTATGTATCCTCTATCCCCCCACCTGTAGTATGTATCCTCTATCCCCTACTTGTAGTATGTATCCTCTATCCCCCTACCTGTAGTATGCATCCTCTATCCCCCTACTTGTAGTATGTATCCTCTATCCCCCTACCTGTAGTATGTATCCTCTATCCCCCTACCTGTAGTATGTATCCTCTATCCTCTACCTATAGTATGTATCCTCTATCCTCTATCCCCCTACCTGTAGTATGTATCCTCTATCCCCCTACCTGTAGTATGTATCCTCTATCCCCTACCTTTAGTATGTATCCTCTATCCCCCCTACCTGTAGTATGTATCCTCTATCCTCTATCCCCTACCTGTAGTATGTATCCTCTATCCCCCTACCTGTAGTATGTATCCTCTATCCTCTATCCTCTACCTGTAGTATGTATCCTCTATCCCCCTACCTGTAGTATGTATCCTCTATCCCCCTACCTGTAGTATGTATCATCTATCCCCCCTACCTGTAGTATGTATCCTCTATCCTCTACCTGTAGTATGTATCCTCTATCCTCTACCTGTAGTATGTATCCTCTATCCTCTATCCCCTACCTGTAGTATGTATCCTCTATCCCCTAAATGTAGTATGTATCCTCTATCCCCCTACCTGTAGTATGTATCCTCTATCCCCCCTACCTGTAGTATGTATCCTCTATCCCCTACCTGTAGTATGTATCCTCTATCCTCCATCCCCCTACCTGTAGTATGTATCCTCTATCCTCTATCCCCTACCTGTAGTATGTACCCTCTATCCGCTTCCTGTAGTATGTATCCTCTGTCCTCTACCCCCCTTCCTGTAGTATGTATCCTCTATGCTCTAACCTCTACCTGTAGTATGTATCCTCTATCCCCTACCTGTAGTATGTATCCTCTATCCTCTATCCCCTACCTGTAGTATGTATCCTCTATCCCCCCTACCTGTAGTATTTATCCTCTATCCTCTATCCCCTACCTGTAGTATGTATCCTCTATCCCCCTACCTGTAGTATGTAACCTCTATCCCCCTACCTGTAGTATGTATCCTCTATCCCCCCTACCTGTAGTATGTATCCTCTATCCCCTACCTGTAGTATGTATCCTCTATCCTCTATCCTCTACCTGTAGTATGTATCCTCTATCCCCCTACCTGTAGTATGTATCCTCTATCCCCCTACCTGTAGTATGTATCATCTATCCCCCTACCTGTAGTATGTATCCTCTATCCTCTACCTGTAGTATGTATCCTCTATCCTCTACCTGTAGTATGTATCCTCTATCCTCTATCCCCTACCTGTAGTATGTATCCTCTATCCCCTACCTGTAGTATGTATCCTCTATCCCCCTACCTGTAGTATGTATCCTCTATCCCCCCTACCTGTAGTATGTATCCTCTATCCCCTACCTGTAGTATGTATCCTCTATCCTCCATCCCCCTACCTGTAGTATGTATCCTCTATCCTCTATCCCCTACCTGTAGTATGTACCCTCTATCCGCTTCCTGTAGTATGTATCCTCTGTCCTCTACCCCCCTTCCTGTAGTATGTATCCTCTATCCTCTATCCTCTACCTGTAGTATGTAGCCTCTATCAACTACCTGTAGTATGTATCCTCTATCCTCTATCCCCTACCTGTAGTATGTATCCTCTATCCCCCTACCTGTAGTATTTATCCTCTATCCTCTATCCCCTACCTGTAGTATGTATCCTCTATCCCCCTACCTGTAGTATGTAACCTCTATCCCCCTACCTGTAGTATGTATCCTCTATCCCCTACCTGTAGTATGTATCCTCTATCCCCTACCTGTAGTATGTATCCTCTATCCCCTACCTGTAGTATGTATCCTCTATCCCCTACCTGTAGTATGTATCCTCTATCCCCCCTACCTGTAGTATGTATCCTCTATCCTCTACCTGTAGTATGTATCCTCTATCCCCTACCTGTAGTATGTATCCTCTATCCCCTACCTGTAGTATGTATCCTCTATCCCCCCCACCTGTAGTATGTATCCTCTATCCCCTACTTGTAGTATGTATCCTCTATCCCCCTACCTGTAGTATGCATCCTCTATCCCCTACCTGTAGTATGTATCCTCTATCCCCTACCTGTAGTATGTATCTTCTATCCCCCCTACCTGTAGTATGTATCCTCTATCCCCCTACTTGTAGTATGTATCCTCTATCCCCCTACCTGTAGTATGTAACCTCTATCCCCCTACCTGTAGTATGTATCCTCTATCCCCCTACCTGTAGTATGTATCCTCTATCCCCCTACCTGTAGTATGTATCCTCTATCCCCCCTACCTGTAGTATGTATCCTCTATCCCCTACCTGTAGTATGTATCCTCTATCCTCCATCCCCCTACCTGTAGTATGTATCCTCTATCCTCTATCCCCTACCTGTAGTATGTACCCTCTATCCGCTTCCTGTAGTATGTATCCTCTGTCCTCTACCCCCCTTCCTGTAGTATGTATCCTCTATCCTCTACCTGTAGTATGTAGCCTCTATCCCCTACCTGTAGTGTGTATCCTCTATCCTCTATCCCCTACCTGTAGTATGTATCCTCTATCCCCTACCTGTAGTATGTATCCTCTATCCCCCCTAACTGTAGTATGTATCCTCTATCCTCTATCCCCTACCTGTAGTATGTATCCTCTATCCCCCTACCTGTAGTATGTATCCTCTATCCCCCTACCTGTAGTATGTATCCTCTATCCCCCCTACCTGTAGTATGTATCCTCTATCCCCTACCTGTAGTATGTATCCTCTATCCATTACCTGTAGTATGTATCCTCTATCCCCTACCTGTAGTATGTATCCTCTATCCCCTACCTGTAGTATGTATCCTCTATCCCCTACCTGTAGTATGTATCCTCTATCCCCCCTACCTGTAGTATGTATCCTCTATCCCCCCTACCTGTAGTATGTATCCTCTATCCCCCTACCTGTAGTATGTATCCTCTATCCCCCCTACCTGTAGTATGTATCCTCTATCCCCCCTACCTGTAGTATGTATCCTCTATCCCCTACCTGTAGTATGTATCCTCTATCCATTACCTGTAGTATGTATCCTCTATCCCCTACCTGTAGTATGTATCCTCTATCCCCTACCTGTAGTATGTATCCTCTATCCCCTACCTGTAGTATGTATCCTCTATCCCCCCTACCTGTAGTATGTATCCTCTATCCCCCCTACCTGTAGTATGTATCCTCTATCCCCTACCTGTAGTATGTATCCTCTATCCTCTATCCCCTACCTGTAGTATGTATCCTCTATCCCCCCCACCTGTAGTATGTATCCTCTATCCCCTACTTGTAGTATGTATCCTCTATCCCCCTACCTGTAGTATGCATCCTCTATCCCCCTACTTGTAGTATGTATCCTCTATCCCCCTACCTGTAGTATGTATCCTCTATCCCCCTACCTGTAGTATGTATCCTCTATCCTCTACCTATAGTATGTATCCTCTATCCTCTATCCCCCTACCTGTAGTATGTATCCTCTATCCCCCTACCTGTAGTATGTATCCTCTATCCCCTACCTTTAGTATGTATCCTCTATCCCCCTACCTGTAGTATGTATCCTCTATCCTCTATCCCCTACCTGTAGTATGTATCCTCTATCCCCCTACCTGTAGTATGTATCCTCTATCCTCTATCCTCTACCTGTAGTATGTATCCTCTATCCCCCTACCTGTAGTATGTATCCTCTATCCCCCTACCTGTAGTATGTATCATCTATCCCCCCTACCTGTAGTATGTATCCTCTATCCTCTACCTGTAGTATGTATCCTCGATCCTCTACCTGTAGTATGTATCCTCTATCCTCTATCCCCTACCTGTAGTATATATCCTCTATCCCCTACCTGTAGTATGTATCCTCTATCCCCCTACCTGTAGTATGTATCCTCTATCCCCCCTACCTGTAGTATGTATCCTCTATCCCCTACCTGTAGTATGTATCCTCTATCCTCCATCCCCCTACCTGTAGTATGTATCCTCTATCCTCTATCCCCTACCTGTAGTATGTACCCTCTATCCGCTTCCTGTAGTATGTATCCTCTGTCCTCTACCCCCCTTCCTGTAGTATGTATCCTCTATGCTCTAACCTCTACCTGTAGTATGTAGCCTCTATCCCCTACCTGTAGTATGTATCCTCTATCCTCTATCCCCTACCTGTAGTATGTATCCTCTATCCCCCCTACCTGTAGTATTTATCCTCTATCCTCTATCCCCTACCTGTAGTATGTATCCTCTATCCCCCTACCTGTAGTATGTAACCTCTATCCCCCTACCTGTAGTATGTATCCTCTATCCCCCCTACCTGTAGTATGTATCCTCTATCCCCTACCTGTAGTATGTATCCTCTATCCTCTATCCTCTACCTGTAGTATGTATCCTCTATCCCCCTACCTGTAGTATGTATCCTCTATCCCCCTACCTGTAGTATGTATCATCTATCCCCCCTACCTGTAGTATGTATCCTCTATCCTCTACCTGTAGTATGTATCCTCTATCCTCTACCTGTAGTATGTATCCTCTATCCTCTATCCCCTACCTGTAGTATGTATCCTCTATCCCCTACCTGTAGTATGTATCCTCTATCCCCCTACCTGTAGTATGTATCCTCTATCCCCCCTACCTGTAGTATGTATCCTCTATCCCCTACCTGTAGTATGTATCCTCTATCCTCCATCCCCCTACCTGTAGTATGTATCCTCTATCCTCTATCCCCTACCTGTAGTATGTACCCTCTATCCGCTTCCTGTAGTATGTATCCTCTGTCCTCTACCCCCCTTCCTGTAGTATGTATCCTCTATCCTCTATCCTCTACCTGTAGTATGTAGCCTCTATCAACTACCTGTAGTATGTATCCTCTATCCTCTATCCCCTACCTGTAGTATGTATCCTCTATCCCCCCTACCTGTAGTATTTATCCTCTATCCTCTATCCCCTACCTGTAGTATGTATCCTCTATCCCCCTACCTGTAGTATGTAACCTCTATCCCCCTACCTGTAGTATGTATCCTCTATCCCCTACCTGTAGTATGTATCCTCTATCCCCTACCTGTAGTATGTATCCTCTATCCCCTACCTGTAGTATGTATCCTCTATCCCCTACCTGTAGTATGTATCCTCTATCCCCCTACCTGTAGTATGTATCCTCTATCCTCTACCTGTAGTATGTATCCTCTATCCCCTACCTGTAGTATGTATCCTCTATCCCCTACCTGTAGTATGTATCCTCTATCCCCCCCACCTGTAGTATGTATCCTCTATCCCCTACTTGTAGTATGTATCCTCTATCCCCCTACCTGTAGTATGCATCCTCTATCCCCCTACTTGTAGTATGTATCCTCTATCCCCCTACCTGTAGTATGTAACCTCTATCCCCCTACCTGTAGTATGTATCCTCTATCCCCCCTACCTGTAGTATGTATCCTCTATCCCCTACCTGTAGTATGTATCCTCTATCCTCCATCCCCCTACCTGTAGTATGTATCCTCTATCCTCTATCCCCTACCTGTAGTATGTATCCTCTATCCCCTACCTGTAGTATGTATCCTCTATCCCCTACCTGTAGTATGTATCCTCTATCCCCTACCTGTAGTATGTATCCTCTATCCCCTACCTGTAGTATGTATCCTCTATCCCCCCTACCTGTAGTATGTATCCTCTATCCCCCTACCTGTAGTATGTATCCTCTATCCCCCTACCTGTAGTATGTATCCTCTATCCCCCCTACCTGTAGTATGTATCCTCTATCCTCTACCTGTAGTATGTATCCTCTATCCCCTACCTGTAGTATGTATCCTCTATCCTCTATCCCCTACCTGTAGTATGTATCCTCTATCCCCCCCACCTGTAGTATGTATCCTCTATCCCCTACTTGTAGTATGTAGCCTCTATCCCCTACCTGTAGTGTGTATCCTCTATCCTCTATCCCCTACCTGTAGTATGTATCCTCTATCCCCCCTACCTGTAGTATTTATCCTCTATCCTCTATCCCCTACCTGTAGTATGTATCCTCTATCCCCCTACCTGTAGTATGTATCCTCTGTCCTCTACCCCCCTTCCTGTAGTATGTATCCTCTATCCTCTACCTGTAGTATGTAGCCTCTATCCCCTACCTGTCGTGTGTATCCTCTATCCTCTATCCCCTACCTGTAGTATGTATCCTCTATACCCCCTACCTGTAGTATTTATCCTCTATCCTCTATCCCCTACCTGTAGTATGTATCCTCTATCCCCCTACCTGTAGTATGTATCCTCTATCCCCCTACCTGTAGTATGTATCCTCTATCCCCCCTACCTGTAGTATGTATCCTCTATCCCCTACCTGTAGTATGTATCCTCTATCCCCTAACAGTAGTATGTATCCTCTATCCCCTACCTGTAGTATGTATCCTCTATCCCCTACCTGTAGTATGTATCCTCTTTCCCCTACCTGTAGTATGTATCCTCTATCCCCCCTACCTGTAGTATGTATCCTCTATCCCCCCTACCTGTAGTATGTATCCTCTATCCCCCTACCTGTAGTATGTATCCTCTATCCCCCCTACCTGTAGTATGTATCCTCTATCCTCTACCTGTAGTATGTATCCTCTATCCCCTACCTGTAGTATGTATCCTCTATCTTCTATCCCCTACCTGTAGTATGTATCCTCTATCCCCCCCACCTGTAGTATGTATCCTCTATCCCCTACTTGTAGTATGTATCCTCTATCCCCCTACCTGTAGTATGCATCCTCTATCCCCCTACTTGTAGTATGTATCCTCTATCCCCCTACCTGTAGTATGTATCCTCTATCCCCCTACCTGTAGTATGTATCCTCTATCCCCTACCTGTAGTATGTATCCTCTATCCTCTATCCCCCTACCTGTAGTATGTATCCTCTATCCCCCTACCTGTAGTATGTATCCTCTATCCCCTACCTGTAGTATGTATCCTCTATCCCCCCTACCTGTAGTATGTATCCTCTATCCTCTATCCCCTACCTGTAGTATGTATCCTCTATCCCCCTACCTGTAGTATGTATCCTCTATCCTCTACCTGTAGTATGTATCCTCTATCCCCCTACCTGTAGTATGTATCCTCTATCCCCCTACCTGTAGTATGTATCATCTATCCCCCCTACCTGTAGTATGTATCCTCTATCCTCTACCTGTAGTATGTATCCTCTATCCTCTACCTGTAGTATGTATCCTCTATCCTCTATCCCCTACCTGTAGTATGTATCCTCTATCCCCTACCTGTAGTATGTATCCTCTATCCCCCTACCTGTAGTATGTATCCTCTATCCCCCCTACCTGTAGTATGTATCCTCTATCCCCTACCTGTAGTATGTATCCTCTATCCTCCATCCCCCTACCTGTAGTATGTATCCTCTATCCTCTATCCCCTACCTGTAGTATGTACCCTCTATCCGCTTCCTGTAGTATGTATCCTCTGTCCTCTACCCCCCTTCCTGTAGTATGTATCCTCTATCCTCTACCTGTAGTATGTAGCCTCTATCCCCTACCTGTAGTATGTATCCTCTATCCTCTATCCCCTACCTGTAGTATGTATCCTCTATCCCCCCTACCTGTAGTATTTATCCTCTATCCTCTATCCCCTACCTGTAGTATGTATCCTCTATCCCCCTACCTGTAGTATGTAACCTCTATCCCCCTACCTGTAGAATGTATCCTCTATCCCCCCTACCTGTAGTATGTATCCTCTATCCCCTACCTGTAGTATGTATCCTCTATCCTCCATCCCCCTACCTGTAGTATGTATCCTCTATCCCCTACCTGTAGTATGTATCCTCTATCCCCTACCTGTAGTATGTATCCTCTATCCCCTACCTGTAGTAAGTATCCTCTATCCCCTACCTGTAGTATGTATCCTCTATCCCCCCTACCTGTAGTATGTATCCTCTATCCCCCCTACCTGTAGTATGTATCCTCTATCCCCCCTACCTGTAGTATGTATCCTCTATCCCCTACCTGTAGTATGTATCCTCTATCCTCCATCCCCCTACCTGTAGTATGTATCCTCTATCCCCTACCTGTAGTATGTATCCTCTATCCCCTACCTGTAGTATGTATCCTCTATCCCCTACCTGTAGTAAGTATCCTCTATCCCCTACCTGTAGTATGTATCCTCTATCCCCCCTACCTGTAGTATGTATCCTCTATCCCCCTACCTGTAGTATGTATCCTCTATCCCCCTACCTGTAGTATGTAGCCTCTATCCTCTATCCTCTACCTGTAGTATGTATCCTCTATCCCCTACCTGTAGTATGTATCCTCTATCCTCCATCCCCCTACCTGTAGTATGTATCCTCTATCCTCTACCTGTAGTATGTATCCTCTATCCCCTACCTGTAGTATGTATCCTCTATCCCCCCTACCTGTAGTATTTATCCTCTATCCTCTATCCCCTACCTGTAGTATGTATCCTCTATCCCCCTACCTGTAGTATGTATCCCCCTACCTGTAGTATGTATCCTCTATCCCCTACCTGTAGTATGTATCCTCTATCCCCCCCTACCTGTAGTATGTATCCTCTATCCCCCTACCTGTAGTATGTATCCTCTATCCCCTACCTGTAGTATGTATCCTCTATCCCCCTACCTGTAGTATGTATCCCTATCCCCCCTACCTGTAGTATGTATCCTCTATCCCCCTACCTGTAGTATGTATCCTCTATCCCCCCTACCTGTAGTATGTATCCTCTATCCTCTACCTGTAGTATGTATCCTCTATCCCCTACCTGTAGTATGTATCCTATCCTCTATCCCCCTACCTGTAGTATGTATCCTCTATCCCCCCCACCTGTAGTATGTATCCTCTATCCCCTACCTGTAGTATGTAGCCTCTATCCCCCTACCTGTAGTGTGTATCCTCTATCCTCTATCCCCTACCTGTAGTATGTATCCTCTATCCCCCCTACCTGTAGTATTTATCCTCTATCCTCTATCCCCTACCTGTAGTATGTATCCTCTATCCCCCTACCTGTAGTATGTATCCTCTGTCCTCTATCCCCCTACCTGTAGTATGTATCCTCTATCCTCTACCTGTAGTATGTATCCTCTATCCCCTACCTGTAGTATGTATCCTCTATCTATCCCCTACCTGTAGTATGTATCCTCTATCCCCCCTACCTGTAGTATGTATCCTCTATCCTCTATCCCCTACCTGTAGTATGTATCCTCTATCCCCTACCTGTAGTATGTATCCTCTATCCCCCTACCTGTAGTATGTATCCTCTATCCCCCTACCTGTAGTATGTATCCTCTATCCCCTACCTGTAGTATGTATCCTCTATCCCCTACCTGTAGTATGTATCCTCTATCCCCTACCTGTAGTATGTATCCTCTATCCCCTACCTGTAGTATGTATCCTCTTTCCCCTACCTGTAGTATGTATCCTCTATCCCCCTACCTGTAGTATGTATCCTCTATCCCCCTACCTGTAGTATGTATCCTCTATCCCCCTACCTGTAGTATGTATCCTCTATCCCCCTACCTGTAGTATGTATCCTCTATCCCCCTACCTGTAGTATGTATCCTCTATCCCCTACCTGTAGTATGTATCCTCTATCCCCTACCTGTAGTATGTATCCTCTATCCCCCCACCTGTAGTATGTATCCCTATCCCCCTGTAGTATGTATCCTCTATCCCCTACCTGTAGTATGCATCCTCTATCCCCCTACTTGTAGTATGTATCCTCTATCCCCTACCTGTAGTATGTATCCTCTATCCCCCTACCTGTAGTATGTATCCTCTATCCCCCTACCTGTAGTATGTATCCTCTATCTATCCCCCTACCTGTAGTATGTATCCTCTATCCCCCTACCTGTAGTATGTATCCTCTATCCCCTACCTGTAGTATGTATCCTCTATCCCCCTACCTGTAGTATGTATCCTCTATCCTCTATCCCCTACCTGTAGTATGTATCCTCTATCCCCCTACCTGTAGTATGTATCCTCTATCCTCTACCTGTAGTATGTATCCTCTATCCCCCTACCTGTAGTATGTATCCTCTATCCCCCTACCTGTAGTATGTATCATCTATCCCCCCTACCTGTAGTATGTATCCTCTATCCCTACCTGTAGTATGTATCCTCTATCCCCTACCTGTAGTATGTATCCTCTATCCCCTACCTGTAGTATGTATCCTCTATCCCCTACCTGTAGTATGTATCCTCTATCCCCCTACCTGTAGTATGTATCCTCTATCCCCCTACCTGTAGTATGTATCCTCTATCCCCTACCTGTAGTATGTATCCTCTATCCTCCATCCCCCTACCTGTAGTATGTATCCTCTATCCTCTATCCCCTACCTGTAGTATGTACCCTCTATCTTCCTGTAGTATGTATCCTCTATCCCCCCTACCTGTAGTATGTATCCTCTATCCTCTACCTGTAGTATGTGGCCCCTCTATCCCCTACCTGTAGTATGTATCCTCTATCCTCTATCCCCTACCTGTAGTATGTATCCTCTATCCCCCTACCTGTAGTATGTATCTATCCTCTATCCCCTACCTGTAGTATGTATCCTCTATCCCCCTACCTGTAGTATGTATCCTCTATCCCCCTACCTGTAGTATGTATCCTCTATCCCCCTACCTGTAGTATGTATCCTCTATCCCCCTACCTGTAGTATGTATCCTATCTATCCCCCTACCTGTAGTATGTATCCTCTATCCCCTACCTGTAGTATGTATCCTCTATCCCCTACCTGTAGTATGTATCCTCTATCCCCTACCTGTAGTAAGTATCCTCTATCCCCTACCTGTAGTATGTATCCTCTATCCCCCCTACCTGTAGTATGTATCCTCTATCCCCCTACCTGTAGTATGTATCCTCTATCCCCCTACCTGTAGTATGTATCCTCTATCCCCTACCTGTAGTATGTATCCTCTATCCTCCATCCCCTACCTGTAGTATGTATCCTCTATCCCCTACCTGTAGTATGTATCCTCTATCCCCTACCTGTAGTATGTATCCTCTATCCCCTACCTGTAGTATGTATCCTCTATCCCCTACCTGTAGTATGTATCCTCTATCCCCCTACCTGTAGTATGTATCCTCTATCCCCCTACCTGTAGTATGTATCCTCTATCCCCTACCTGTAGTATGTATCCTCTATCCTCTATCCTCTACCTGTAGTATGTATCCTCTATCCCCTACCTGTAGTATGTATCCCTATCCTCCATCCCCTACCTGTAGTATGTATCCTCTATCCTCTACCTGTTGTATGTATCCTCTATCCCCTACCTGTAGTATGTATCCTCTATCCCCCTACCTGTAGTATTTATCCTCTATCCTCTATCCCCCTACCTGTAGTATGTATCCTCTATCCCCCTACCTGTAGTATGTATCCTCTATCCCCCTACCTGTAGTATGTATCCTCTATCCCCCCTACCTGTAGTATGTATCCTCTATCCCCTACCTGTAGTATGTATCCTCTCTATCCCCTACCTGTAGTATGTATCCTCTATCCCCTACCTGTAGTATGTATCCTCTATCCCCTACCTGTAGTATGTATCCTCTATCCCCTACCTGTAGTATGTATCCTCTATCCCCTACCTGTAGTATGTATCCTCTATCCCCTACCTGTAGTATGTATCCTCTATCCCCCCTACCTGTAGTATGTATCCTCTATCCCCCTACCTGTAGTATGTATCCTCTATCCCCCCTACCTGTAGTATGTAGCCTCTATCCTCTATCCTCTACCTGTAGTATGTATCCTCTATCCCCTACCTGTAGTATGTATCCTCTATCCTCCATCCCCCTACCTGTAGTATGTATCCTCTATCCTCTACCTGTAGTATGTATCCTCTATCCCCTAATTGTAGTATGTATCCTCTATCCCCCTACCTGTAGTATGTATCCTCTACCCCCCCTACCTGTAGTATGTATCCTCTATCCCCCCTACCTGTAGTATGTAGCCTCTATCCTCTACCTGTAGTATGTATCCTCTATCCCCTACCTGTAGTATGTATCCTCTATCCTCTATCCCCTACCTGTAGTATGTATCCTCTATCCCCCCCACCTGTAGTATGTATCCTCTATCCCCTACTTGTAGTATGTATCCTCTATCCCCTACCTGTAGTATGTATCCTCTATCCCCCTACCTGTAGTATGTATCCTCTATCCCCCTACCTGTAGTATGTATCCTCTATCCCCTACCTGTAGTATGTATCCTCTATCCCCCTACCTGTAGTATGTATCCTCTATCCCCTACCTGTAGTATGTATCCTATCCTCCATCCCCCTACCTGTAGTATGTATCCTCTATCCTCTATCCCCTACCTGTAGTATGTATCCTCTATCCCCTACCTGTAGTATGTATCCTCTATCCCCTACCTGTAGTATGTATCCTCTATCCCCTACCTGTAGTATGTATCCTCTATCCCCCTACCTGTAGTATGTATCCTCTATCCCCCCTACCTGTAGTATGTATCCTCTATCCTCCCCCTACCTGTAGTATGTATCCTCTATCCCCCTACCTGTAGTATGTATCCTCTATCCCCCTACCTGTAGTATGTATCCTCTATCCTCTACCTGTAGTATGTATCCTCTATCCCCTACCTGTAGTATGTATCCTCTATCCTCTATCCCCTACCTGTAGTATGTATCCTCTATCCCCCCACCTGTAGTATGTATCCTCTATCCCCTACTGTAGTATGTATCCTCTATCCCCCTACCTGTAGTATGTATCCTCTATCCCCCTACCTGTAGTATGTATCCTCTATCCCCTACCTGTAGTATGTATCCTCTATCCCCCTACCTGTAGTATGTATCCTCTATCCCCTACCTGTAGTATGTATCCTCTATCCTCTATCCCCCTACCTGTAGTATGTATCATCTATCCCCTACCTGTAGTATGTATCCTCTATCCCCTACCTGTAGTATGTATCCTCTATCCCCCCTACCTGTAGTATGTATCCTCTATCCTCTATCCCCTACCTGTAGTATGTATCCTCTATTCCCCTACCTGTAGTATGTATCCTCTATCCTCTATCCTCTACCTGTAGTATGTATCCTCTATCCCCCTACCTGTAGTATGTATCCTCTATCCCCCTACCTGTAGTATGTATCATCTATCCCCCCTACCTGTAGTATGTATCCTCTATCCTCTACCTGTAGTATGTATCCTCTATCCTCTACCTGTAGTATGTATCCTCTATCCTCTATCCCCTACCTGTAGTATGCATCCTCTATCCCCTACCTGTAGTATGTATCCTCTATCCCCTACCTGTAGTATGTATATTCTATCCCCCCTACCTGTAGTATGTATCCTCTATCCCTTACCTGTAGTATGTATCCTCTATCCCCCTACCTGTAGTATGTATCCTCTATCCTCTATCCCCCTACCTGTAGTATGTATCCTCTATACCCTACCTGTAGTATGTATCCTCTATCCTCTACCTGTAGTATGTATCCTCTATCCCCTACCTGTAGTATGTATCCTCTATCCCCTACCTGTTGTATGTATCCCCCTCTACCTGTAGTATGTATCCTCTATCCCCTACCTGTAGTATGTATCCTCTATCCCCCTACCTGTAGTATGTATCCTCTATCCCCTACCTGTAGTATGTATCCTCTATCCCCTACCTGTAGTATGTATCCTCTATCCCCTACCTGTAGTATGTATCCTCTATCCCCCTACCTGTAGTATGTATCCTCTATCCCCATACCTGTAGTATGTATCCTCTATACTCTACCTGTAGTATGTATCCTCTATCCTCTACCTGTAGTATGTATCCTCTATCCCCCCTACCTGTAGTATGTATCCTCTATCCCCTACCTGTATCCTCTATCCTCTATCCTCTACCTGTAGTATGTATCCTCTATCCCCCTACCTGTAGTATGTATACTCTATCCTCTATCCCCTACCTGTTGTATGTATCCTCTATCCCCTACCTGTAGTATGTATCCTCTATCCCCTACCTGTAGTATGTATCCTCTATCCTCTACCTGTAGTATGTATCCTCTATCCCCCTACCTGTAGTATGTATATTCTATCCCCCCTACCTGTAGTATGTATCCTCTATCCCTTACCTGTAGTATGTATCCTCTATCCTCTATCCCCCTACCTGTAGTATGTATCCTCTATACCCTACCTGTAGTATGTATCCTCTATCCTCTACCTGTAGTATGTATCCTCTATCCCCTACCTGTAGTATGTATCCTCTATCCCCTACCTGTAGTATGTATCCTCTATCCTCTACCTGTAGTATGTATCCTCTATCCTCTATCCCCTACCTGTAGTATGCATCCTCTATCCCCTACCTGTAGTATGTATCCTCTATCCCCTACCTGTAGTATGTATATTCTATCCCCCCTACCTGTAGTATGTATCCTCTATCCCTTACCTGTAGTATGTATCCTCTATCCCCCTACCTGTAGTATGTATCCTCTATCCTCTATCCCCTACCTGTAGTATGTATCCTCTATACCCTACCTGTAGTATGTATCCTCTATCCTCTACCTGTAGTATGTATCCTCTATCCCCTACCTGTAGTATGTATCCTCTATCCCCTACCTGTAGTATGTATCCTCTATCCTCTACCTGTAGTATGTATCCTCTATCCCCTACCTGTAGTATGTATCCTCTATCCTCTATCCCCCTACCTGTAGTATGTATCCTCTATCCCCTACCTGTAGTATGTATCCTCTATCCCCTACCTGTAGTATGTATCCTCTATCCCCCTACCTGTAGTATGTATCCTCTATCCCCTACCTGTAGTATGTATCCTCTATCCCCCCTACCTGTAGTATGTATCCTCTATACTCTACCTGAAGTATGGATCCTCTACCTGTAGTATGTATCCTCATCCCCCTACCTGTAGTATGTATCCTCTATCCCCTACCTGTAGTATGTATCCTCTATCCCCTACCTGTATCCTCCATCCTCTACCTGTAGTATGTATCCTCTATCCCCCTACCTGTAGTATGTATACTCTATCCTCTATCCCCTACCTGTAGTATGTATCCTCTATCCCCTACCTGTAGTATGTATCCTCTATCCCCTACCTGTAGTATGTATCCTCTATCCTCTACCTGTAGTATGTATCCTCTATCCTCTACCTGTAGTATGTACCCTCTATCCCCCTACCTGTAGTATGTATCCTCTATCCCCCCTACCTGTAGTATGTATCCTCTATCCTCTACCTGTAGTATGTATCCTCTATCCCCCTACCTGTAGTATGTATCCTCTACCCCCTACCTGTAGTATGTATCCTCTATCCCCCTACCTGTAGTATGTATCCTCTATCCCCTACCTGTAGTATGTATCCTCTATCCCCTACCTGTAGTATGTATCCTCTACCTGTAGTATGTATCCTCTATCCCCTACCTGTAGTATGTATCCTCTATCCCCTACCTGTAGTATGTATCCTCTATCCCCTACCTGTAGTATGTATCCTCTATCCCCCTACCTGTAGTATGTATCCTCTATCCCCCCTACCTGTAGTATGTATCCTCTATCCTCTATCCCCTACCTGTAGTATGTATCCTCTATCCTCTACCTGTAGTATGTATCCTCTATCCTCTACCTGTAGTATGTATCCTCTATCCTCTATCCCCCCTACCTGTAGTATGTATCCTCTATCCTCTACCTGTAGTATGTATCCTCTATCCCCCTACCTGTAGTATGTATCCTCTATCCCCTACCTGTAGTATGTATCCTCTATCCTCTAATCCCTACCTGTAGTATGCATCCTCTATCCTCTACCCACTACCTGTAGTATGTATCATCTATCCTCTATCCTCTACCTGTAGTATGTATCCTCTAACCCCCTACCTGTAGTATGTATCCTCTATCCTCTATCCCCCCTACCTGTAGTATGTATCATCTATCCTCTATCCTCTACCTGTAGTATGTATCCTCTACCCCCTACCTGTAGTATGTATCATCTATCCTCTACCTGTAGTATGTATCCTCTACCCCCTACCTGTAGTATGTATCCTGTGTCCGGGGGTGTCCTCGGGTGGGGCCACAGTGTCTCCTGACCCCTCCTGTCTCAGCCTCCAGTATTTATGCTGCAGTAGTTTATGTGTCGGGGGCTGGGGTCAGTTTGTTATATCTGGAGTACTTCTCCTGTCCCCCGGTGTCCTGTGTGAATCTAAGTGTGCGTTCTCTAATTCTCTCCTTCTCTCTCTCGGAGGACCTGAGCCCTAGGACCATGCCCCAGGACTACCTGACATGACTCCTTGCTGTCCCCAGTCCACCTGGCCGTGCTGCTGCTCCAGTTTCAACTGTTCTACCTTATTATTATTCGACCATGCTGGTCATTTATGAACATTTGAACATCTTGGCCATGTTCTGTTATAATCTCCCCGGAAGAGGACTGGCCACCCCACATATGCTCTCTCTAATTCTCTTTCTTTCTCTCTCTCGGAGGACCTGAGCCCTAGGACCATGCCCCAGGACTACCTGACATGATGACTCCTTGCTGTCCCCAGTCCACCTGGCCGTGCTGCTGCTCCAGTTTCAACTGTTCTACCTTATTATTATTCGACCATGCTGGTCATTTATGAACATTTGAACATCTTGGCCATGCTCTGTTATAATCTCTACCCGGCACAGCCAGAAGAGGACTCCCCACATAGCCTGGTTCCTCTCTAGGTTTCTTCCTAGGTTTTGGCCTTTCTGGGAGTTTTTCCTAACCACCGTGCATCTACACCTGCATTGCTTGCTGTTTGGGGTTTTAGGCTGGGTTTCTGTACAGCACTTTGAGATATCAGCTGATGTACGAAGGGCTATATAAATAAATTTGATTTGATTTGATTTATCCTCTATCCCCCTACCTGTAGTATGTATCCTCTATCCCCTACCTGTAGTATGTATCCTCTATCCTCTATCCCCTACCTGTATGTATCTATCCTCTATCCCCTACCTGTAGTATGTATCCTCTATCCTCTATCCCCTACCTGTAGTATGTATCCTCTATCCTCTATCCCCCTGTAGTATGTATCCTCTATCCCCCTACCTGTAGTATGTATCCTCTATCCTCCATCCCCCTACCTGTAGTATGTATCCTCTATCCCCTACCTCTAGTGTGTATCCTCTATCCCCCTACCTGTAGTATGTATCCTCTATCCCCCCTACCTGTAGTATGTATCCTCTATCCCCCTACCTGTAGTATGTATCCTCTATCCCCCTACCTGTAGTATGTATCCTCTATCCCCCTACCTGTAGTATGTATCCTCTATCCTCTATCCCCCTACCTGTAGTATGTATCCTCTATCCCCCTACCTGTAGTATGTATCCTCTACCCCCTACCTGTAGTATGTATCCTCTATCCCCTACCTGTAGTATGTATCCTCTATCCCCCTACCTGCAGTATGTATCCTCTATCCTCTACCTGTAGTATGTATCCTCTATCCCCCTACCTGTAGTATGTATCCTCTATCCTCTATCCCCCTACCTGTAGTATGTATCCTCTATCCCCCCTACCTGTAGTATGTATCCTCTATCCCCCTACCTGTAGTATGTATCCTCTATCCCCCTACCTGTAGTATGTATCCTCTATCCTCTATCCCCCTACCTGTAGTATGTATCCTCTATCCCCTACCTGTAGTATGTATCCTCTATCCCCCCTACCTGTAGTATGTATCCTCTATCCCCTACCTGTAGTATGTATCCTCTATCCCCTACCTGTAGTATGTATCCTCTATCCTCTATCCCCTACCTGTAGTATGTATCCTCTATCCTCTATCCCCTACCTGTAGTATGTATCCTCTATCCCCCTACCTGTAGTATGTATCCTCTATCCCCCTACCTGTAGTATGTATCCTCTATCCTCTATCCCCTACCTGTAGTATGTATCCTCTATCCCCCTACCTGTAGTATGTATCCTCTATCCTCTATCCCCCCTACCTGTAGTATGTATCCTCTATCCCCCTACCTGTAGTATGTATCCTCTATCCCCCCTACCTGTAGTATGTATCCTCTATCCCCCTACCTGTAGTATGTATCCTCTATCCCCCTACCTGTAGTATGTATCCTCTATCCCCCCTACCTGTAGTATGTATCCTCTACAGTAGTCTTGAAGGGTCCATCCCAGACTGTTTAGAATGTATAGAACCTGCAATACATAAATAGTTGTGAGCTGTTAGAACACAGAAGATAATTTAGGATGATAATTTACGATGTTTTTACACCCCTTAACTTATTCTGCATTGTATTGTGTTTTTTGAAAATAATTAACAATGAAAAAGCTGAAATGTCTTAAGTCATTAAGTGTTCAACCCCTGGCAAGACTAAATGAGTTCTGGAGTAAAATGTATCAAGTCACAAAAATAGTGTTTAACATGATTTTTGAATGACAACCTCATCTCTGTACCCCACACGTACAATTATCTGTAATGTCTCTCAGTTGAGCAGTCAATGTCAAACACAGATTCAACCTCAAAGCCCAGGTAGTTTTTCCAAGGCAGAGAAGGGCACCCATTGGTAGATGGGTAAAAACATTTTTAAAGCTGACATTGAATGTCCCTTTTAACACGGTGAAGTTATTAATTACACTTTGGATGGTGTATCAATACACCCAGTCACTACAAAGATGCAGGCGTCCTTCCTAAATCAGTTGCCGAAGAGGAAGGAAACAGCTCAGGGGTTTGAACATGAGGCCAATGATGACTTTAAAACAGTTACAGAGTTTAATGGCTGTGATAGGAGAAAACTGAGGATGGATCAACAACATTGTAGTTACTCCACAATACTAACCTAAATGACAGAGTGAAAAGAGTAATTAAAGTTTTGACTTAAATCGGCTTGAAAATCTATGGCAAGACTTGTAAATGGCTGTCTTGCCAACAACTTGACAGAGCTTGAAGACTTTTAAATTAGACAAATATTGTCCAATCCAGGTGTGGAAAGCTGTTAGAGACTTACCCAGAAAGACTCACAGCTGTTAGAGACTGACCCAGAAAGACTCACAGCTTTTAGAGACTGACCCAGAAAGACTCACAGCTTTTAGAGACTGACCCAGAAAGACTCACAGCTTTTAGAGACTGACCCAGAAAGACTCACAGCTTTTAGAGACTGACCCAGAAAGACTCACAGCTTTTAGAGACTGACCCAGAAAGACTCACAGCTGTTAGAGACTGACCCAGAAAGACTCACAGCTGTTAGAGACTGACCCAGAAAGACTCACAGCCGTAGTCACCACTAAACGTGATTCTAACTGTCGTGAGCTGGGTGGACATTCTATGTTTTGTGTGTCTCGGTTGTTTTTCTGTGTTCGGCCTAGTATGGTTCTCAATCAGAGGCAGGTGTCGTTAGTTGTCTCTGATTGAGAATCATACTTAGGTAGCCTGGGTTTCACTGTGTTTTTGTGGGCGATTGTCTTCTGTCTTTGTGTCATTGCACCAGATAGGACTGTTTCGGTTTTCACATTTGTTGTTTTGTATTTTGTAGTGTTCTCGTGTATGGTCTTTATTAAACATGTTGAACACTAACCACGCTGCGTTTTGGTCCTCCTCTCCTTCAACGGAAGAAAACCGTGACACTAACATGTATTGACTCAGGGGTGTGAATGCTTACGAAAATTTGATATTTCTATATTTAATTTTCAATACATTTGCAAAAAATGTCTTAAAATATGTTTTCACTTTGGAATTATGGGGTATTGTGTGTAGAGGAGTGAGAAAAAAACAAATAAAAAAAAACATTTTAAACAATTTATTGTGATGTCATTATGGGGTATTGTGATGTTATTATGGGGTATTGTGTGTAGATCTGTGAGAGAAAAAACCCATTTAATCCATGTTGAATTCAGGCTGTAACACTAAATGTGGAATAAGTCAAGGGGTATGAATACTTTCTGAAGGTAGATAGATGTAGATACATGTGTAATGATTTATAAAGTATTTATAATCATTTTATACTCATTTATTATCATATATGCTATCAATTTCTAAACATGTACACTACCAGTGTTCTAAAACTTTTCACTGGTAGTGTATAAACATGTATAATGGCTTATTGGGTACACCAAATGTAATCATGCATAATGGATTACTAATGATATACTAATGATATACTGACTAAGTCACTATTGAAAGGAGCATCTGTTAAATTACCAAAATGTAACATGGAGGTATAAGGGCTTACTCATGTGTATAATTGATATGGTTTATATTCACATTCATATTATTGTTATTATTATAGTTATTATTATGATAGTTATTATTATTACGTTAGTTATTATTATTATTTAGTGTCAATAATACAACTAAAAATATTAATAATTGTATTATTATTGTTATTATTATTATTATTAATAATAGTGTTATTATTATCATAGTTATTATTGTTATAGTTATTATTGTTATAGTTATTATTATAGTTATTATTATAGTTATTATTATTGTTATAGTAATTATTATCGTTATTATTATAGTTATTATTATAGTTATTATTATAGTTATTATTATTATTAACAATAGTGTTATTATTATCATAGCTATTATTGTTACAGTTATTATAACAGTTATTATTATAGTTATTATTATAGTTATTATTACAGTTATTTATAGTTATTATTATTGTTATTGATAGTGTTATTATTATTATAGCTATTATTGTTATAGTTATTATTATAGTTATTATTATTGTTATCATTATTGTTGTTATTATAGTTATTTATAGTTATTATTATTGTTATAGTTGTTGTTATAGTTATTTATAGTTATAATTATTGTTATTATTATAGTTATTATTATAGTTATTATTATAGTTATTAATAGTGTTATTATTATTGTTATTATTACAGTTATTTTTATAGTTATTATTATAGTTATTATTATTGTTATTATTATCATAGCTATTATTGTTATAGTTGTTATTATAGTTATTATTATAGTTATTTATAGTTATTATTATTGTTATAAATAGTGTTATTATTATCATAGCTATTATTGTTATAGTTGTTATTATAGTTATTATTATTGTTATAAATAGTTATTATTATTCATAGCTATTATTATTATTGTTGTTATTATTGTTTAGTTATTATTATTGTAGTTATTATTCCTGTAGTTATTATTATTGTAGTTATTATTATTGTAGTTATTATTATTATAGTTATTATTGTTATAGTTATTATTATTGTAGTTATTATTATTGTAGTTATTATTACTATAGTTATTATTGTTATAGTTATTATTATTGTAGTTATTATTATTATAGTTATTATTATTATAGTTATTATTGTTATAGTTATTATTATTGTATGTATTATTATTGTAGTTATTATTATTGTTGTAGATATTATTGTTGTAGTTATTATTATTGTAGTTATTATTATTGTAGTTATTATTACTGTAGTTATTATTATTGTAGTTATTATTATTGTAGTTATTATTATTATTATTATTATAGCTATTATTACTATTGTGATTGTAGGTATTATTATTGTGGTTGTTATTATTGTAGTTATTATTGTAGTTATAATGATTGTAGTTATTATTGTTATTATTATAGTTATTAGTATTATGATTGTAGGTATTATTATTGTAGTTATTGTTATTGTAGTTATTCCTGTAGTTATTATTATTGTAGTTATTGTTGTAGTTATTATTGTTATTGTGTTTGTAGGTATTATTGTTATTATTATAGTTATTAGTAATATGATTGTAGGTATTATTATTGTAGTTATTGTTATTGTAGTTATTCCTGTAGTTGTTATTATTGTAGTTATTGTTGTAGTTGCTATTATTGTAGTTATTATTATTGTTAAAGTTATTCCTGTTATGGTTATTATTATTGTAGTTATTATTGTTGTAGTTATTATTATTATAGTTATTATTGTTGTAGTTATTATTATTATAGTTATTATTATGATGATTGTAGGTATTTTAAATTTTGTATTATTATAGTTATTATAGTTATTATTATTTAATATTTAGTATTATTATTATTTGTGTAGCTATTATTCTTATTCTTGTTCTCATTATTATTATAGTAATTATTCTTATTGTTATAAATATTGTTATTTAGTATTGTTATTATTCATTTGTTGTTGTTGTTGTTATTATTATTGCTATTACTGTTATTAAGAGTTACCGTACCTGATCCCGGGTCAGTACACTGAGCAGTCTGTCTAATAGGATCTTCAGTCTGATGGGGAGAGCCGTGGCTCCATAAAGGACCAGGGAGGCCAGGTCAAATACTACCCCGGGATGGGCCACCTCTACCTGGGTAGCAGAGAGCAGGGCGGGCTGGAAGAGCTTGTCCAACGCTGGAGGTTGAGGAGGGAGAGGGGAAAAGATACACAATATGGTCACAGCAATAAAATGTCTCTCTCTCTCTGTCTCTGTCTCTCTCTCAATCTCTCTGTCTCTGTCTCTCTCTGTATCTCTCCCTCTCTCTGTCTCTCTCAATCTCTCTGTCTGTCTGTCTCTCTCTCTCTGCCTGTCTCTCTCTGTCTCTGTCTCTCTCCCTCTCTCTGTCTCTATGTCTCTGTCTCTGTCTCGCTCTCCCTCTCGGTCTCTGTCTGTCTCTCTGTCTCACTCTCTGTCTCACTCTCTCTCTCTCCCTCTCTCTCTCTCTCTCTCTCTCTCCCTCTCTCTGTCTCTCTCTGTCTCTCTCTGTGTCTCTCTGTCTGTCTGTCTCTGTCTCTCTCTCTGTCTCTCTCGCTGTCTCTCTCTATGTCTCTCTCTGTGTCTCTGCCTCTCTCTCTCTTTCTGTCTCTCTCTCTCTCTCTCTCTCTCTCTCTCTGTCTCTGTTACCTCATCCTGTATCAGAAGGTTGGCTACTAGAACTAACGCTTTAACACTGTATATACAAAAACATGTGGATCAGGTTGAATGGTCCTCTCTTAATTCCCGTAGATCACTTAACTTCTCCCTTTTCGATCACAAAGCTCTTCTGCACAAGCTTCCAACATCACACTTCTGTGTTAAAGTATGTAATTGCAGGGCACCAACCCGCTCACAGGGTTGGTTAACTCTTGTCGGCCCTCGTTTCTCTACCAAAGGTAAATCTGCCTTTAGTTTTAACCAGTCGCGGTCGGTGGACGATCATGTTTTAAATTACCTTATTTCCACTACTATTACAGGATGACTGTCATTCATATTCACCCAGTTCAATGTAACAGTGACAGGTTTAGGTTACTGTCATTCACCCAGTTCAATGTAACAGTGACAGGTTTAGGTTACTGTCATTCATATTCACCCAGTTCAATGTAACAGTGACAGGTTTAGGTTACTGTCATTCATATTCACCCAGTTCAATGTAACAGTAATGGGTTTAGGTTACTGTCATTCATATTCACCCAGTTCAATGTAACAGTAACGGGTTTAGGTTACTGTCATTCATATTCACCCAGTTCAATGTAACAGTGATGGGTTTAGGTTACTGTCATTCATATTCACCCAGTTCAATGTAACAGTGATGGGTTTAGGTTACTGTCATTCATATTCACCCAGTTCAATGTAACAGTAATGGGTTTAGGTTACTGTCATTCATATTCACCCAGTTCAATGTAACAGTAACGGGTTTAGGTTACTGTCATTCATATTCACCCAGTTCAATGTAACAGTAATGGGTTTAGGTTACTGTCATTCATATTCACCCAGTTCAATGTAACAGTGACAGGTTTAGGTTACTGTCGTTCATATTCACCCAGTTCAATGTAACAGTGACGGGTTTAGGTTACTGTCATTCATATTCACCCAGTTCAATGTAACAGTGATGGGTTTAGGTTACTGTCGTTCATATTCACCCAGGTCAATGTAACAGTGACAGGTTTAGGTTACTGTCATTCATATCCACCCAGTTCAATGTAACAGTGATGGGTTTAGGTTACTGTCATTCATACTCACCCAGTTCAATGTAACAGTGATGGGTTTAGGTTACTGTCATTCATATTCACCCAGTTCAATGTAACAGTGATGGGTTTAGGCTACTGTCATTCATATTCACCCAGTTCAATGTAACAGTGACAGGTTTAGGTTACTGTCATTCATATTCACCCAGTTCAATGTAACAATGATGGGTTTAGGCTACTGTCATTCATATTCACCCAGTTCAATGTAACAGTGACAGGTTTAGGTTACTGTCATTCATATTCACCCAGTTCAATGTAACAGTGATGGGTTTAGGTTACTGTCATTCACCCAGTTCAATGTAACAGTGATGGGTTTAGGTTACTGTCATTCATATTCCATTCATGAGATGTGGAGGTTTATTGGTGTTGTTGTGTTTATTAGTGTTGTTGAGTTTATTAGTGTTGTTGAGTTTATTAGTGTTGTTGAGATGTGGGGGTTTATCAGTGTTGTTGAGTTTATTAGTGTTGTTGAGTTTATTAGTGTTGTTGTGTTTATTAGTGTTGTTGAGTTTATTAGTGTTGTTGAGATGAGGTGGTTTATTGGTGTTGTGTTTATTAGTGTTGTTGAGTTTATTAGTGTTGTTGTGTTTATTAGTGTTGTTGTGTTTATAAGTGTTGTTGTGTTTATTAGTGTTGTTGTGTTTATTAGTGTTGTTGTGTTTATTAGTGTTGTGTTTATTAGTGTTGTTGTGTTTATAAGTGTTGTTGTGTTTATTAGTGTTGTTGAGCTTATTAGTGTTGTTGAGTTTATTATTGTTGTTGAGCTTATTAGTGTTGTTGAGTTTATTAGTGTTGTTGTGTTTATAAGTGTTGTTGTGTTTATAAGTGTTGTTGTGTTTATTAGTGTTGTTGTGTTTATTAGTGTTGTTGTGTTTATTAGTGTTGTTGTGTTTATTAGTGTTGTTGAGTTTATTATTGTTGTTGAGCATATTATTGTTGTTGAGCTTATTAGTGTTGTTGAGTTTATTAGTGTTGTTGAGTTTATTAGTGTTGTTGTTGTGTTTATTAGTGTTGTTGAGTTTATTATTGTTGTTGAGCTTATTAGTGTTGTTGAGTTTATTAGTGTTGTTGAGCTTATTAGTGTTGTTGAGTTTATTATTGTTGTTGAGCTTATTAGTGTTGTTGAGTTTATTAGTGTTATTGTGTTTATTAGTGTTGTTGTGTTTATTAGTGTTGTTGAGCTTATTAGTGTTGTTGAGTTTATTAGTGTTGTTGTGTTTATTTGTGTTGTTGAGTTGATTAGTGTTGTTGTGTTGTTGTGTTTATTAGTGTTGTTGAGTTTATTATTGTTGTTGAGCTTATTAGTGTTGTTGAGTTTATTAGTGTTGTTTTGTTTATTAGTGTTGTTGAGTTTATTAGTGTTGTTGTGTTTATTTGTGTTGTTGAGTTTAGTGTTGTTGTGTTGTTGTGTTTATTAGTGTTGTTGAGATGAGGTGGTTTATTGGTGTTGTTGTGTTTATTAGTGTTGTTGTGTTTATAAGTGTTGTTGTGTTTATTTGTGTTGTTGAGTTTATTAGTGTTGTTGAGTTTATTAGTGTTGTTGTGTTGTTGTGTTTATTAGTGTTGTTGAGTTTATTATTGTTGTTGAGCTTATTAGTGTTGTTGAGTTTATTAGTGTTGTTGAGCTTATTAGTGTTGTTGAGTTTATTATTGTTGTTGAGCTTATTAGTGTTGTTGAGTTTATTAGTGTTATTGTGTTTATTAGTGTTGTTGTGTTTATTAGTGTTGTTGAGTTTATTAGTGTTGTTGTGTTTATTTGTGTTGTTGAGTTGATTAGTGTTGTTGTGTTGTTGTGTTTATTAGTGTTGTTGAGTTTATTATTGTTGTTGAGCTTATTAGTGTTGTTGAGTTTATTAGTGTTGTTTTGTTTATTAGTGTTGTTGAGTTTATTAGTGTTGTTGTGTTTATTTGTGTTGTTGAGTTTATTAGTGTTGTTGTGTTGTTGTGTTTATTAGTGTTGTTGAGATGAGGTGGTTTATTGGTGTTGTTGTGTTTATTAGTGTTGTTGTGTTTATAAGTGTTGTTGTGTTTATTTGTGTTGTTGAGTTTATTAGTGTTGTTGAGATGAGGTGGTTTATTGGTGTTGTTGTGTTTATTAGTGTTGTTGTGTTTATAAGTGTTGTTGTGTTTATTAGTGTTGTTGTGTTTATTAGTGTTGTTGAGCTTATTAGTGTTGTTGAGCTTATTATTGTTGTTGAGCTTATTAGTGTTGTTGAGTTTATTAGTGTTGTTGAGATGAGGTGGTTTATTAGTGCTGTTGAGTTTATTAGTGTTGTTGAGTTTATTAGTGTTGTTGAGTTTATTATTGTCATTGTGTTTATTAGTGTTGTTGTGTTTATTAGTGTTGTTGTGTTTATTAGTGTTGTTGAGTTTATTAGTGTTGTTGTGTTTATTAGTGTTGTTGAGTTTATTAGTGTTGTTGTGTTTATTAGTGTTGTTGAGTTTATTGGTGTTGTTGTGTTTATTAGTGTTGTTGAGCTTATTAGTGTTGCTGTGTTTATTAGTGTTGCTGTGTTTATTACTGTTGTTGAGATGTGGAAATGTATTAGTGTTGTTGAGATGTGGAGGTTTATTAGCTTTGTTGAGTTTATTAGTGTTGTTGAGGTTTGATCTCTTCCACCCTTTGTCTCCCTCCTCCACCCTCAATCTGTCTTTCCCTCTCCCTCTCCCCCTCCTTCTCTCCCCCTCTCTCCCTCCCTCCCTCCTCCACCCTCTGTCTTTCTGTCTCTCTCTCTCTCCTCCATGCCCCCCTCTCTGCCTCCCTCCCTCCCTCCCCCATCCCTCCCCTCCATGCTCCCCTCCCTCCCCCCCAATGCTCCCCTCCCCCTCCATCCCTTCTTCTCCCCCTGCCTCTCCTTCCCTCTCCCTCTCCCCCTCCCTCCCTCTCCCCCTGCCTCTCCCCCTCCCTCCCTCTCCCCCTCCCTCTCCCCCTCCCTCCCTCCCTCTGCCTCTCCCCCCCCCTCCCTCCCTCTCCCCCTCCCTCTCCCCCTCCCTCCCTCCCTCCCTCTGCCTCTCCCTCCCCCTGCCTCTCCCTCCCCCTGCCTCTCCCTCCCTCCCTCCCTCTCCCCCTCCCTCTCCCCCTGCCTCTCCCTCTCCCCCTCCCTCCCTCTCCCCCTGCCTCTCCCTCTCCCCCCTCTCTCCCCCTCCCTCTCCCTCCCCCTGCCTCTCCCTCCCCCTGCCTCTCCCTCCCTCCCTCCCTCCCTCCCTCCCTCTCCCTCTCCCCCTGCCTCTCTCTCCCCCTCCCTCTCCCCCTCCCTCTCCCCCTGCCTCTCCCTCTCCCCTCTCTCCCCCCTCCCTCTCCCCCTGCCTCTCCCTCTCCCTCTCCCCCTGCCTCTCTCTCCCCCTCCCTCTCCCCCTCCCTCTCCCTCCCTCCCTCCCTCTCCCCCTCCCTCCCTGCCTCTCCCTGCCTCTCCCTCTCCCTCCCCTCCACCCTCTGTCTCTCTCTCTAACAGATGTCAAAGGAACAGCAGCTGCCTTCTATTTCTCTTTCTGTCTCTTTCCATATGTTGATCCCAGATCTCTAACAGTCTGACAGATTCCATGCATCAACCATAACGTGTGTGTGTGTGTGTGTGTGTGTGTGTGTGTGTGTGTGTGTGTGTGTGTGTGTGTGTGTGTGTGTGTGTGTGTGTGCGTGTGTGTGTCTTATGTGCAGCGTTGGTAAGGTTACTCTCTAAATGTAGTCCGTTACAGTAACTAGTTAAATGTCCAAAATTGTAAATCAGTAATTTAACTGTTAGATTACCCCAATCTCAGTAATGTAATCTGATTACATTCAGTTACTTTTAGATTACCCCCAATCTCAGTAATGTAATCTGATTACATTCAGTTACTTTTAGATTACCCCCAATCTCAGTAATGCAATCTGATTACATTCAGTTACTTTTAGATTACTTCCCCCTTTAAGAGGCATTAGAAGAAGACTTCAAATGAATGTCACCAAATTGAGAGACCTCTATTGCAGGATAAATCCGTGTCAGAGTTTAGATAGCTGGCCGTATGTTGATGTTGCATTTCACTCTGCGGTTTGGTTATTACGCTTCGTCTAACCCTTTCTACTACATACCATAATACGATTAAATTATATCTTTGCATTTAAAAACCCAAAGGCAGACTTTCCCAGTCATTCCAATTAATGTAAAACCCCTTGATCTTCAAGAACAGGACAACCAGCCTCTGTTTTGGTAGAAAGCTGAGGGATGGGCCTGTAGAAACGTAACCACTCTCAGATTAATAGACAGAGCTGTGGATGCAAGGACTGACCATCCATCAACATTATAGTTATAACCATGTTATGAGACTATACAGGACTGACCATCCATCAACATTATAGTTATAACCATGTTATGAGGCTATACAGGACTGACCATCCATGATATCAACATTATAGTTATAACCATGTTATGAGACTATACAGGACTGACCATCCATCAACATTATAGTTATAAACATGTTATGAGGCTATACAGGACTGACCATCAACATTATAGTTATAACCATGTTATGAGACTATACAGGACTGACCATCCATCAACATTATAGTTATAACCATGTTATGAGACTATACAGGACTGACCATCCATCAACATTATAGTTATAACCATGTTATGAGGCTATACAGGACTGACCATCCATCAACATTATAGTTATAACCATGTTATGACTATACAGGACTGACCATCCATCAACATTATAGTTATAACCATGTTATGAGGCTATACAGGACTGACCATCCATCAACATTATAGTTATAACCATGTTATGAGGCTATACAGGACTGACCATCCATCAACATTATAGTTATAACCATGTTATGAGGCTATACAGGACTGACCATCCATCAACATTATAGTTATAACCATGTTATGAGGCTATACAGGACTGACCATGCATCAACATTATAGTTATAACCATGTTATGAGGCTATACAGGACTGACCATCCATCAACATTATAGTTATAACCATGTTATGAGGCTATACAGGACTGACCATCCATCAACGTTATAGTTATAACCATGTTATGACTATACAGGACTGACCATCTATCAACATTATAGTTATAACCAGGTTATGAGACTATACAGGACTGACCATCCATCAACATTATAGTTATAACCATGTTATGAGACTATACAGGACTGACCATCCATCAACATTATAGTTATAACCATGTTATGAGGCTATACAGGACTGACCATCCATCAACATTATAGTTATAACCATGTTATGAGACTATACAGGACTGACCATCCATGATGTCAACATTATAGTTATAACCATGTTATGAGACTATACAGGACTGACCATCCATCAACATTATAGTTATAACCATGTTATGAGGCTATACAGGACTGACCATCCATCAACATTATAGTTATAACCATGTTATGAGACTATACAGGACTGACCATCCATCAACATTATAGTTATAACCATGTTATGAGGTTATACAGGACTGACCATCCATCAACATTATAGTTATAACCATGTTATGAGGCTATACAGGACTGACCATCCATGATATCAACATTATAGTTATAACCATGTTATGAGGCTATACAGGACTGACCATCCATGATATCAACATTATAGTTATAACCATGTTATGAGGCTATACAGGACTGACCATCCATGATGTCAACATTATAGTTATAACCATGTTATGAGGCTATACAGGACTGACCATCCATGATGTCAACATTATAGTTATAACCATGTTATGAGACTATACAGGACTGACCATCCATCAACATTATAGTTATAACCATGTTATGAGGCTATACAGGACTGACCATCCATCAACATTATAGTTATAACCATGTTATGAGGCTATACAGGACTGACCATCCATGATGTCAACATTATAGTTATAACCATGTTATGAGGCTATACAGGACTGACCATCCATGATGTCAACATTATAGTTATAACCATGTTATGAGACTATACAGGACTGACCATCCATCAACATTATAGTTATAACCATGTTATGAGGTTATACAGGACTGACCATCCATCAACATTATAGTTATAACCATGTTATGAGACTATACAGGACTGACCATCCATCAACATTATAGTTATAACCATGTTATGAGGCTATACAGGACTGACCATCCATCAACATTATAGTTATAACCATGTTATGAGACTATACAGGACTGACCATCCATGATATCAACATTATAGTTATAACCATGTTATGAGGCTATACAGGACTGACCATCCATGATGTCAACATTATAGTTATAACCATGTTATGAGGCTATACAGGACTGACCATCCATGATGTCAACATTATAGTTATAACCATGTTATGAGGCTATACAGGACTGACCATCCATGATGTCAGCATTATAGTTATAACCATGTTATGAGGCTATACAGGACTGACCATCCATGATGTCAACATTATAGTTATAACCATGTTATGAGACTATACAGGACTGACCATCCATCAACATTATAGTTATAACCATGTTATGAGGCTATACAGGACTGACCATCCATGATATCAACATTATAGTTATAACCATGTTATGAGGCTATACAGGACTCACCATCCATCAACATTATAGTAATTTGTAAGTCGCTCTGGATAAGAGCGTCTGCTAAATGACTTAAATGTAAATGTAAATGTATAGTTATAACCATGTTATGAGACTATACAGGACTGACCATCCATGATATCATCTATCCGTGTGTGTCTCTATCCGTGTGTGTGTGTCTCTATCCGTGTGTGTGTGTCTCTATCCGTGTGTGTGTCTCTATCCGTGTGTCTGTGTGTGTGTCTCTATCCGTGTGTGTGTGTGTGTGTGTGTCTCTCTCTATCCATGTGTGTGTGTGTGTGTGTGTGTGTGTGTGTGTGTGTGTGTGTGTGTGTGTACGCTCACCATGAGCTACCCAGCCATGTCTACAGTGGTCACATATCCTGAGGTTGGTCTTGGCTGGTCTGAAACACTGACAGGTACAGTTCACCTGGGTACATCTGATCACCTGGGGAACGAGGAGGAAAAGAGAGATGATGAAGAAGAAGATTACATTTAGACCTGCTTTTATAGCCGCTTGTGGGACAAGAGGGAGTTAAAGTTACACACACAGCATACCTGGTCCAAGTTGGGAGACATCTTCACCATATTACACCATCTTTGACCTTTAAGACTGTAGAAATAGATTATTACAACATAGAATAATATATATATTCCATTTCAAACATGAAAACTTTATTAACAAAATGATATATATCCATTTTCAGACATGTTGGTAAATTAGCTTGTATTGTTTTCACTATCTAATCATGACATGGTGTGGTTCAATGACAGACATTGGTATTGGTTTAAAATCTATCACATGATGGTTTCATTTCAGAGAGACAATTAATCATGTTTTTTTTAAGTTAAATTATACATATGCACCTCTCTGATAAATACCTAGTACTGATTTTTTTTCCACAGTCAAACGTAACAAATAACTACATTTTTAATAAACAACTTCGCAAATGGCACATTTGTGACATCAGTAATAATAATAATAACTATGTAAATAATAACAATACAAATAATAATAATAAAATAAATAATAATAATATAAATAATAATAAAATAAATAACAACAATATAAATAATAATAACAATATATAATAATAATGATATAATTAATAATAATAAAATAAATAACAATATAAATAGCAATATAAATAATAATAATATAAATAATAATAAAATAAATAATAATAAAATAAATAACAACAATATAAATAATAATAAAATAAATAATAACAATATAAATAATGATAATATAAAAAAATATATATAAATAATAATAATATAAATAATAATAATATAAATAATAATAAAATAAATAATAATAAAATAAATAATAACAATATAAATAATAACATAAGTAACACTACTAATAATATAAATATCAATAATATAAATAGTATAAATAACAAATAATATTAATGATATACATTAAAATAATAACAATATAAATAATAATACTACTAATGAGAATATAAATAGCAATAATAATTCAATACAGTAATATGAGATCTGTATGTAAAACATTTAGTTGTTTAACAGATGCTCTTATCCAGAGTAACTTAAAGTCAGTACATTCATCTCCAGATAGCGAGGTGGACCAGTCATAGTCAGTACATTCATCTTCAGATAGCTAGGTGGACCAGTCATAGTCAGTACATTCATCTTCAGATAGCTAGGTGGACCAGTCATAGTCAGTACATTCATCTTCAGATAGCTAGGTGGACCAGTCATAGTCAGGACATTCATCTTCAGATAGCTAGGTGGACCAGTCATAGTCAGTACATTCATCTCCAGATAGCTAGGTGGACCAGTCATAGTCAGTACATTCATCTCCAGATAGCTAGGTGGACCAGTCATAGTCAGGACATTCATCTTCAGATAGCTAGGTGGACCAGTCATAGTCAGTACATTCATCTCCAGATAGCTAGGTGGACCAGTCATAGTCAGTACATTCATCTTCAGATAGCTAGGTGGACCAGTCATAGTCAGTACATTCATCTCCAGATAGCTAGGTGGACCAGTCATAGTCAGTACATTCATCTGCAGATAGCTAGGTGGACCAGTCATAGTCAGGACATTCATCTCCAGATAGCTAGGTGGACCAGTCATAGTCAGGACATTCATCTCCAGATAGCTAGGTGGACCAGTCATAGTCAGTACATTCATCTCCAGATAGCTAGGTGGACCAGTCATAGTCAGTACATTCATCTCCAGATAGCTAGGTGGACCAGTCATAGTCAGTACATTCATCTCCAGATAGCTAGGTGGACCAGTCATAGTCAGTACATTCATCTCCAGATAGCTAGGTGGACCAGTCATAGTCAGTACATTCATCTCCAGATAGCTAGGTGGACCAGTCATAGTCAGTACATTCATCTCCAGATAGCTAGGTGGACCAGTCATAGTCAGTACATTCATCTTCAGATAGCTAGGTGGACCAGTCATAGTCATGAAGTGCCCATAAGCAATCATTTTACACACTCATGAAGTACCCATAAGCAATCATTTTACACACTCATGAAGTACCCATAAGCAATCATTTTACACACTCATGAAGTACCCATAAGCAATCATTTTACACACTCATGAAGTACCCATAAGCAACTCTGATGAGAAAACACAACTGTGAAAAATGCGTCCTTTCATGGTAAGATATTGTGAAAGAACAATAAGAATTCACAAACATTCAAACCTTTAGTTTAGTTTACGCCACAGAAGAAAACAACAATAAAACTAGTCTATCGAGAAAAGAAACATCAAGCGTCTCAAGAAAAGAGCATTACACTTTATATAAAAAAAACTTTGCACATCATTTTAACAATTTAATTATACAACAATTTAGGCTAGAGATCTCGATTATTTGTGGGCACACCCACGTGTCTTAAACTCACCTGTACGTTGGTTGTGTGGGTCAGGTTGGTGTCAGGGGTTTGCTGTCTCTTAGTGCCTCTCCTCTCTCCTGTTCTGGGCTGTGTAGGCTAGAAGATCTTGACAACTACTGTTACTTCTCTCTCTCTCCGTCTCTCTCTCTCTCTCTGTATCTCTCCTCTCTCCTGTTCTCAGTTGGACTGTGTAGGCTAGAAGATCTTGACAACTACTGTTACTTCTCTCTCTCTCTCTCTCTCTGTATTTGTCTCTCTCTGTATCTGTCTCTCTCTCTGTCTGTCTGTCTGTCTCTCGCTCTCTCTCTCTCTCTTTGTCTCTCTCTCTGTATCTCTCTCTCTGTCTCTCCCTCTGTCTCTCTCAATTCACTGCAATTCAATTCAAGGGGCTTGATTGGCATGGGAAACGTGTTCACATTGCAAAAGCAAGCAAGTGAGGTAGATAATATACAAAAGTGAAATAACCAATAAAAATTAACAGTAAACATTACACATACTTAAGTGTCAAAACAATAAAGACATTACAAATGTCATATTATGCATTTATATATATACAGTGTTTTAACGATGTACAAATGGTTAAAGAACACAAGATAAAATAAATAAGCATAAATATGGGTTGTATTTACAATGGTGTTTCTTCTTCACTGGTTGCCCTTTTCTCGTGGCAACAGGTCACAAATCTTGCTGCTCTGATGGCACACTGTGGAATTTCACCCAGTAGATATGGGAGTTTTTCAAAATTGGATTTGTTTTCGAATTCTTTGTGGATCTGTGTAATCTGAGGGAAATATGTCTCTCTGATATGGTCATACATTGGGCAGGAGGTTAGGAAGTGCAGCTCATTTTCCACCTAAATTTGTGGGCAGTGAGCACATAGCCTGTCTTCTCTTGAGAGCCATGTCTGCCTACGGCGGCCTTTCTCAATAGCAAGGCTATGCTCACTGAGTCTGTACATAGTCAAAGCTTTCCTTAAGTTTGGGTCAGTCACAGTGGTCAGGTATTCCGCCGCTGTGTACTCTCTGTGTAGGGCCAAATAGCATTCCAGTTTGCTCTGTTTTTTTTAAATTCTTTCCAATGTGTCAAGTAATTATCTTTTTGTTTTCTCATGATTTGGTTGGGTCTAATTGTGCTGCTGTCCTGGGGCTCTGTAGGGTGTGTTTGTGAACAGAGCCCCAGGACCAGCTTGCTTAGGGGACTCTTCTCCAGGTTCATCTCTCTGTAGGTGATGGCTTTGTTGTGGAAGGTTTGGGAATCGCTTCCTTTTAGGTGGTTATAGAATTTAACGGCTCTTTTCTCTCTCTCTCTCTCTCTCTGTATCTCTCTCCTTTTTTTGAGTCCCTAATCTTGGCTCCTCCCATTTAAATTTGGGTGAGGATCTGGGATGTGAGACTGAGCCAAGAGAGAGAGAGAGAGAGAGAGAGAGCAACTGTCTATGTACACTGATTGTGCGTGTGTGTATCAGTGGGCCATAGGGAGAAGGATATAGACGGGGCATTCAGAAAATATTCAGACCCCTTGACTTATTTTCCACATTTTATTTGATCCTTATTCTATAATTGATTTAATTGTCCGTCCCCCCTCTTATCAATCTAAACACGATACACTTTGATGACAAAGCAGAAACAGGTTTTTAGAAAAAAAAATGGAAATACCACATTTACGTAAGTATTCAGACCCTTTACTCAGTACTTTGTTGAAGCACCTTTGGCAGCGACTACAGCCTCAAGTCTTCTTGGGTATGATGTACACCTGTATTTAGAGAGTTTCTCCAATTCTTCTCTGCAGATCCTCTCAAGCTCTGTCAGGTTGGATGGGGAGCGTCGCTGCACAGCTATTTTCAGGTCTCTCTAGAGATGATCGATCGGGTTCAAGCTTCGGATGGGCAACTCAAGCACATTCAGAGACTTGTCCCGAAGCCACTCCTGTTGTACATGATGTGTGCTTAGGGTCGTGGTCCTGTTGGAAGGTGAACCTTCGCCTCAGTCTGAGGTCCTGAGTTCTCTGTAGCAGGTTTTCATCAAGGATCTCTCTATACTTTGCTCTGTTAATCTTTCCCTTGATCCTGACTAGTCTCCCAGTTCCTGTCTCTGAAAAACATCCCCACAGCATGATGCTGCCACCACCATGCTTCACCGTAGGGATGGTGCCAGGTTTCCTCCAGACGTGACGCTTGGCATTCAAGCCTTTTACAAAGGAGTGACGTCCGTTAGAGTGACCATTGGGTTCTTGATCACCTCCCTGACCAAGCCCCGATTACTCAGTTTGGCCGGGCGCCCAGGAAGAATCTGGGTGGTTCTGAATGTTGTGTACATATTTTAGTACCCTTTGACCGAGACCTGCGCCGCGACACAATACTGTCTCTAAACTCTACGGACAACACCTTCGACATCATGGCTTGGTTTTTACTCTGACATGCACTGTCAGCTGTGGAAACCTTTAAAAGACAGGTGTGTGCCTTTCCAAATGATCTCCAATCACTTGAATTTACCAAAGCTGGACTCCAATCAAGGTGTAGATAGATCTCAAGGATGCAGGTCCCCTACCAACCTCCCTAACCCCAGGTCCCCTACCAACCCCCCCAAACTCCAGGTCCCCTACCAACCTCCCTAACCCCAGGTCCCCTACCAACCACCCTAACCCCAGGTCCCCTACCAACCCCCCTAACCCCAGGTCCCCTACCAACCTCCCTAACCCCAGGTCCCCTACCAACCCCCCTAACCCCAGGTCCCCTACCAACCCCCCTAACCCCAGGTCCCCTACCAACCTCCCTAACCCCAGGTCCCCTACCAACCCCCTAACCCCAGGTCCCCTACCAACCTCCCTAACCCCAGGTCCCCTACCAACCCCCCTAACCCCAGGTCCCCTACCAACCTCCCTAACCCCAGGTCCCCTACCAACCTCCCTAACCCCAGGTCCCCTACCAACCTCCCTAACCCCAGGTCCCCTACCAACCTCCCTAACCCCAGGTCCCCTACCAACCTCCCTAACCCCAGGTCCCCTACCAACCTCCCTAACCCCAGGTCCCCTACCAACCCCCTAACCCCAGGTCCCCTACCAACCTCCCTAACCCCAGGTCCCCTACCAACCTCCCTAACCCCAGGTCCCCTACCAACCTCCCTAACCCCAGGTCTCCTACCAACCTCCCTAACCCCAGGTCCCCTACCAACCCCCCTAACCCCAGGTCCCCTACCAACCCCCCCAAACCCCAGGTCCCCTACCAACCACCCAAACCCCAGGTCCCCTACCAACCTCCCTAACCCCAGGTCCCCTACCAACCTCCCTAACCCCAGGTCCCCTACCAACCTCCCTAACCCCAGGTCTACTACCAACCTCCCTAACCCCAGGTCTACTACCAACCTCCCTAACCCCAGGTCTACTACCAACCTCCCTAACCCCAGGTCCCCTACCAACCTCCCTAACCCCAGGTCCCCTACCAACCCCCCTAACCCCAGGTCCCCTACCAACCTCCCTAACCCCAGGTCCCCTACCAACCTCCCTAACCCCAGGTCCCCTACCAACCCCCCCAAAGCCCAGGTCCCCTACCAACCTCCCTAACCCCAGGTCCCCTACCAACCTCCCTAACCCCAGGTCCCCTACCAACCTCCCTAACCCCAGGTCCCCTACCAACCCCCCCAAAGCCCAGGTCCCCTACCAACCTCCCTAACCCCAGGTCCCCTACCAACCTCCCTAACCCCAGGTCCCCTACCAACCCCCCTAACCCCAGGTCCCCTACCAACCCCCCAAAGCCCAGGTCCCCTACCAACCTCCCTAACCCAAGGTCCCCTACCAACCTCCCTAACCCCAGGTCCCCTACCAACCACCCTAACCCCAGGTCCCCTACCAACCCCCCAAAGCCCAGGTCCCCTACCAACCCCCCAAAGCCCAGGTCCCCTACCAACCCCCCAAAGCCCAGGTCCCCTACCAACCTCCCTAACCCCAGGTCCCCTACCAACCACCCTAACCCCAGGTCCCCTACCAACCTCCCTAACCCATCCACTACAAGCTCTCACAGTCATCCATGTTTCTCACACAAAAATTCTGAAATTGTTTTAAATGTCGAAGTTTAGGTATTAAATCCACATTTAAGGCTAAATTTCTAACACACACACACACACACCCACCCACCCACCCACCCTCAGGGGGATGAAGAGCGGAGTAAGCCCGCCCCTAGGCCAACCCATTGAAACCACCCTGCGGAACGTTGGAAACGCTGACATCAGCACTATGTCATGAAGATGACATCGCTTTGAAAAGAACATGTCCACAATGACACACTATTCCCTTTATAGTGCACTACCTTAGACCCTATTCCCTATTTAGTGCACTACCTTACACCAGAGGGACTATATAGAGAATAAGGGGCCAATCAGGACACATCCAGAGGGATGGGGGAGAGAGAGAGATAGGGGAGAGAGAGAGAGAGAGTGAGAGTGAGAGAGAGAGAGATAGGGGAGAGAGAGGAGATGGGAGAGAGATGGGAGAGGGAGAGAGGGGGAGAGAGAGAGAGAGAGAGATGGGAGAGGGAGAGAGGGGGAGAGAGAGAGAGAGAGATGGGAGAGGGAGGGAGATGGGAGTGGGAGACAGAGAGAGAGATGGGAGAGGGAGAGAGATGGGAGAGGGAGGACAAAGAGGGACAACTCAGGCGTTCCGCCTCTAGCGCAAACTTTTCTTCACTTCTAAATGTACTGTGAATGCAAAATAAAAACTTTACTTGAATTTGAACCCCTGAGAATAACCTTGGTTTCTCAGCCTAACGTGCCTCTAGGTACGAGCTATACAGACAGGTATAAGATGAGATGATGACAAGAGACCTGGGACTGGGGCCTTCCTATCCTCACAGCTCTCTCTCTCCATATTAACTTTTTTTTTATCAATCTCGCGAACTTAAACTTTCTGTTCTTCCAAGGTGGACAGGACTTATCCTCTGCTTTAAGGAGGGAGAGAGGGGAGGATAGAGGAGTAGATAGATGGAGAGATAAATGGATATATTGAGTGAATGATAGAGAGAGGGATAGAGGTATAGATAGAGGGATAGAGGTATAGATAGAGGGATAGAGAGAGGGATAGAGGGATAGAGAGAGGGCAGGAGAGAGGACAGGATAGAGGGAGAGATAGAGGGAGAGAGGGAGTGAAGGATAAGAGGGAGAGAGAGGGGTAGAGGGAGAGAGGGAGGGAAGGATAGAGGGATAGATAGAGGGAGAGAGAGGGGTAGAGGGAGAGAGAGGGAGGGAGAGAGGGAGGGAAGGATAGAGTGAGAGATAAAAGGGATAGAGGAAGTAATTTGGCCATAGCTTGAGTCCTTGATGACACAATAATGGAAATGTTCCCTGGTTCCACCTGGACCTCAGATCAATGTGTGATGGGAGAGGGGGAATCTAATAACTATGACAGTGGGGTAGTTGGGCCAGGGCACTAACTCATTGGCACGTGGCCCTAACAAATTGGCACGTGGCCCTAACTCACTGGCCTGTGGCCATAACTCATTGGCCCGTTTCCCGGGGCCCTAACTCACTGGCCCGTGGCCCTAACTCATTGGCCCGTGTACCTAACTCATTGGCCCGTGTCCCTAACTCATTGGCACGTGGCCCTAACTCATTGGCACGTGGCCCTAACAAATTGGCACGTGGCCCTAACTCATTGGCCCGTGGCCCTAACTCATTGGCCCGTGGCCCTAACTCATTGGCCCGTGGCCCTAACTCATTGGCCCGTGGCCCTAACTCATTGGCCCGTGTCGCTAACTCACTGGCCCGTGTCCCTAACTCATTGGCCCGTGTCCCTAACTCATTGGCCCGTGGCCCTAACTCATTGGCCCGTGTCTCTAACTCACTGGCCCGTTTCCTAGGGCCCCAACTCATTGGCTCGTTTCACGGGGCCTTAACTCACTGGCCCGTGTCCCTAACTCATTGGCCCGTGTCCCTAACTCATTGGCCCGTTTCCCGGGGCCTTAACTCACTGGCCTGGGGCCCTAACTCACTGGCCCGTGGCCCTAACTCACTGGCCCGTGGCCCTAACTCACTGGCCCGTGTCCCTAACTCACTGGCCCGTGGACCTAACTCACTGGCCCGTGTCCCTAACTCACTGGCCCGTGTCCCTAACTCACTGGCCCGTGTCCCTAACTCACTGGCCCGTGTCCCTAACTCACTGGCCCGTGTCCCTAACTCACTGGCCCGTGGCCCTAACTCATTGGCCCGTGGCCCTAACTCATTGGCCCGTGGCCCTAACTCATTTGCACGTGGCCCTAACTCATTGGCTCGTTTCCCGGGGCCCTAACTCACTGGCCCGTGTCCCTAACTCACTGACCCGTGTCCCTAACTCACTGGCCCGTGGCCCTAACTCATTTGCACGTGGCCCTAACTCATTTGCACGTGGCCCTAACTCATTGGCCCGTGGCCCTAACTCATTGGCCCGTGGCCCTAACTCATTGGCCCGTGGCCCTAACTCATTGGCCCGTGGCCCTAACTCATTGGCCCGTGGCCCTAACTCATTGGCCCGTGGCCCTAACTCATTGGCCCGTGGCCCTAACTCATTGGCCCGTGGCCCTAACTCATTGGCCCGTGGCCCTAACTCATTGGCCCGTGGCCCTAACTCATTGGCCCGTGTCCCTAACTCACTGGCCCGTGGCCCTAACTCACTGGCCCGTGTCCCTAACTCACTGGCCCGTGTCCCTAACTCACTGGCCCGTGTCCCTAACTCACTGGCCCGTGTCCCTAAATCATTGGCCCGTGTCCCTAACTCATTGGCCCGTTTCCCGGGGCCTTAACTCACTGGCCCGTGGCCCTAACTCACTGCCCCGTGGCCCTAACTCACTGGCCCGTGTCCCTAACTCACTGGCCCGTGTCCCTAACTCACTGGCCCGTGGCCCTAACTCACTGGCCCGTGTCCCTAACTCACTGGCCCGTGTCCCTAACTCACTGGCCCGTGTCCCTAACTCATTGGCCCGTGGCCCTAACTCATTGGCCCGTGGCCCTAACTCATTTGCACGTGGCCCTAACTCATTGGCTCGTTTCCCGGGGCCCTAACTCACTGGCCCGTGTCCCTAACTCACTGACCCGTGTCCCTAACTCATTGGCCCGTGGCCCTAACTCATTGGCCCGTGGCCCTAACTCATTTGCACGTGGCCCTAACTCATTGGCCCGTGGCCCTAACTCATTGGCCCGTGGCCCTAACTCACTGGCCCGTTTCCTAGGGCCCTAACTCATTGGCTCGTTTCCCGGGGCCCTAACTCACTGGCCCGTGGCCCTAACTCATTGGCCCGTGGCCCTAACTCATTGGCCCGTGGCCCTAACTCATTGGCCCGTGGCCCTAACTCATTGGCCCGTGGCCCTAACTCATTGGCCCGTGGCCCTAACTCATTGGCCCGTGGCCCTAACTCATTGGCCCGTGTCCCTAACTCACTGGCCCGTGTCCCTAACTCACTGGCCCGTGTCCCTAACTCACTGGCCCGTGGCCCTAACTCATTGGCCCGTGGCCCTAACTCATTGGCCCGTGTCCCTAACTCACTGGCCCGTTTCCTAGTGCCCTAACTCATTGGCTCGTTTCACGGGGCCCTAACTCACTGGCCCGTGTCCCTAACTCATTGGCCTGTGTCCCTAACTCATTGGCCCGTGTCCCTAACTCATTGGCACGTGTCCCTAAATCATTGGCCCATGTCCCTAACTCATTGGCACGTGTCCCTAAATCATTGGCCCATGTCCGAAACTCATTGGCCCGTTTCCCGGGGCCCTACCTCACTGGCCCGTGGCCCTAACTCATTGGCCCGTGGCCCTAACTCATTGGCCCGTGGCCCTAACTCATTGGCCCGTGGCCCTAACTCACTGGCCCGTTTCCTAGTGCCCTAACTCATTGGCTCGTTTCACGGGGCCCTATCTCACTGGCCTGTGTCCCTAACTCATTGGCCTGTGTCCCTAACTCATTGGCCCGTGTCCCTAACTCACTGGCCCGTTTCCTAGTGCCCTAACTCATTGGCCCGTTTCCCGGGGCCCTAACTCACTGGCCCGTGGCCCTAACTCACTGGCCCGTGGCCCTAACTCACTGGCCCGTGGCCCTAACTCATTGGCCCGTGGCCCTAACTCATTGGCCCGTGGCCCTAACTCATTGGCCCGTGGCCCTAACTCATTGGCCCGTGGCCCTAACTCATTGACCCGTGTCCCTAACTCATTGGCCCGTGTCGC